>NC_092412.1:243163558-243463558 GCF_040894005.1 Engystomops pustulosus
TTATATCCCCTCCCATCCTCCGGCACTTCAGCTATAATCTAAGCGACTAGAAGAGGAGGACGCAGGGCTCCATATATCTCGATAACATTCACAGAGACTCCCGGGATATACACAAGAAGCAGCTGTCTACCGAGGAGGGAAATTTTCCCACTTTTATCACAGAGGATAAATCTGCTGGAATAAGTCCTCTACGATTCTTGTGCATTTTCGGCTGATTTAAAGGGGCGTCTTACACCAAGACAGAAGTTTTTAAATTAGGGCATTTACTGTATAAATGTATGAACTCTAAAATTAATTTGCTCATGGACTAAAACTTTTCGATAAACCAATAGACCGTAATACATTTTCATTAAAGACTGCAATGCACAGTACAACCACTGGGAGGCCAAACATAAACATATAAGGGGTTATTTATCATACACCGGTGGCGGGGGCCTGTGCAGCGTTTATTTATATGCCAGGCCCTACCTGGCGTAGGAATAAACACAGCCGGCAAATTTTCACATCTGAGTGCGCATTCGCCGGGTCAGGAACGCCCAGCACTGGCCCACTCCCCTAGACAAGCCCACTTCCTAGCCAGCCACGCCCTCTTTCCGCCACCTCCTGGCGAGGAGGTGACGGAAAGGGGAAATATGGTAATCCCAAGTACTGGTGCAGAAACCTTCATAAATACCGCCATACAGTATACAGGCAGTCCCCTACTTAAGAACACTCGACTTACATACGACCCCTAGTTACAAACGGACCTCTGGATATTGGTAATTTATTGTACTTTAGTCCCAGATTACAATAAACAGCTATAACAGATATCACAGGTGTCTGTAATGAAGCTTAAGTGTTAATCCTGATTCTTATGACAACCCAACATTTTTAAAATCCAATTGTCACAGAGACCAAAAAAGTTCTGGCTGGGATTACAATGATAAAATATACAGTTCAGACTTACATACAAATTCAACGTAAGAACAAACCTACAGACCCTTATCTTGTATGTAACCCGGGGACTGCCTGTATAGCATATCACTTTTTGGCATTATATCACAAAAGAGTATTGGTTTTGAAAATCTCTCATCAAAAAGGGATTCTGGTCTGAAGTACGAGATCTTATCTTTAATATGACATCAGTAGCATGTATCTAGGTGTTATAAATCTGAAAATAGGGGCATTTAAAGTGACCTCCCTCTGAAGGCCACAATAATACAGGCCACAATAATTTATTTTAGATAATTTCTGCAGCTTGTCTGATAAAGGGGTGTGGCCTGATGGAAGTGGGCGTTGTTTAAATTTAAGTAGGTTTTTGAAAGAAGCTAAGCAAGCAATCAGGTGGTGCAAACTAAACAGTCATCATCCAACATCAACCACTTGGGTAGATCTGGATCTGGGTTATAGTTAGGTAGACAGTCAATTGTTTTACTCTTAGGGTTATCTAGTCACCCATATCCTTCATTGTGTCCCCTACATTTTGTCCTTTTCACCCTTGTTGGATCTCTGCTTGTATTACCCAACTCTGAAGCTGTATTACCCAACTCTGACCCTTACTTGATAACTGTGCATGACCTTCAACTACCCTTCCATGACCTATAGCCTGTATACCATTATACACACACTCTGCTTGCCCTGACCTTGACCTTTCTACTGACCATATCTATGCCCCCTTGTTGTCGCCTTCTGACGTCTCACGACCCACCAGGTCAGCTTCCACTATATGTAGACTTCTCAAAGAGGTAGCGACCTGACAGTTTCCTTCAGTGAAATACAGATCTCTATACAAGGGGGTTAAAGGGTGAAGACCTGGGGACTTCTTAGACTACAACACATAATCTAATAATAATGTAAAGATAATATCCTTATCTGCTCTTTTCCACTTGGTTTCATGAGAAACTGATGTCCTTATCTAAATTATAGTCAAGAGCCACCGACTACACTTGCTTAGGAAGTGGTTTTCTATATGGTCTATATATTTGATAGATATTTTGATGTTTTTATGATAATTTTTCACCTTCATTTCTTTGATTCTTAATTATCACTCATATAGTCCTCTTTCCCTCCGATATCCATCAAATCAGTTCTGAGCTATAAACGAAATATTGAAGCTGTCCCGTAGAGACCATTTCTAAAAATGTGTTAATTTTTGCATTTCCTTTTTTCATGGAATTTTAGCATGGAAACCTTGGAAGAAGATGAATGGACAATCACCAATCACCAGTACCTGCCCAACATATCTAAATGACTGATCTATATAAGGTGAGAAGACATCATAAAGCGAAAAATATTAACCCGGGCCTAGAGGAAGATGGAAATCAATAATGTGTCAGATTTGTCATGGACTGCGCTCATGTCCTTCTCCGAGATCTTCTGGGTCAAATGTGGGTTACAGTTATTAGGAAGTCTACAACCTACACTGCGTCATACGTGACATACGGTGATCTCTCTCCACTTTGCACAGGACTTTCCACTCCACTTGCGCTATATGCTGACACTCCGGTGCACACCCCTCGAAGGATTTCATCCAAAAACCCATTAGATCAGTAAGATGGAGGTGAAGGCAGCGCTCAGTGTAACATATCCCTTAATTCAGCTCAACAACATTTCACTCTAACGATAAAGATTTACAGAGTATTATTGTGGAGTTTGTTATATAAAAGAAGCAAAAACAACAAAATGTACAGTACCAGAAAAATTAGGACTAAATCCCTCAACCTTAGTATTAAAATAATTGTGGTTCTATTGACAATTGTAAGTCGCTATGACCTCCATCCAGGAAATACACCTCTGCTGGATCTCTATGATGGAGTCACAATGTGACTCTCCTTTTGTTGTCCTATGTTTATAAAAGTTGATTTTAGAAGGAAGGAGGAGCCATGGATAACAAATATAAGACAATTACCGCAGTCCCGGTGCCTGGATCTATGAGTAATGTCCCTGGTTTATCAGGATGGATTTTGGTGGAAGATTTTCTGTAAATCAGATGACCTATGAGGATGCTGAGAGTTGGACCCCCGCAGTTTTAGTCTTTGGACAGATTATCAATTTCTTAGTTCAGTAGTATCTCTCTAAGTCCACTCTAATAAGACCAGGGGAAAATTATTATATACCTTTAATCAGTACATATCAATTCCATAATTTATAACACCTACTGGATCCCATTATACAGTATACTCTTGTCATAGGGTCATACCATTGTCTACCATTGACTTTACATAAAATTGAACCAGTGTGGGTCTAAGTATGTCATCTATCGCTTCTGTTGGTGAGATCTGGATCGTAATACAGGTGGTTTGGGCGGTAGCCCGGGGCCCAAACCTTCTGGCCCATGACCATCTAACACATTTTATGCAGAGAAGAACCTTCACCCATGAAATCCTCGTACATCTGTTCCTGCTCTCAATACAAATTTACTCAGGAACCATTCCAGGAACTTTGAAGGTCTTCCAAAGGTTCTGTACCACAGATTGAAAGCAGCAGAAAGGACGCATCCTCCATTCCCCAAGAAGCTTATTTTAGTACCATATGTAGGAAGTGATTCCCGAATTGTAGGGGCTATGTTTGTGAAGACTTCAACCTCTGATAACTTTAGTTTCTTTTGTTCATGAATTTCAGATCCCTTTTCTTGATATTCCTAGTTCCATATTTCCCATTGTTTGGTCACGTTTATTCATTTAATAAATGAGCGAGAAATGAGGATCTGACTGGAGACAGACTTTTAATGGCATTCAGAAAAAAAATATATTTGAATTGAAAATACAATGAAGAAAAATAAATTCTTGTATAGATGTCCATAGCCAAACACATGGTGAGTTATCTATATGTTGAGGTATAGAAAGTGGCAAGGAAGGACAGGGAGAAAGCACTAATAATGTGACATCTTAGGGGTAACAGATGGACATAAAGCTGTAGATTGTGCTCGCCGTTTTAGGTTGTGCTGTAGATAGGCACAACACTATTATAGGCTTTGTGGTGATAATTTTTGTCTGGTGCTGCCTCCAGAGGATTATCTTCCTAAATGGAGTTGCCAAACTCTATAGGATGTGGTGAAAGTGGTCTATTGTTGGGGTCCAAAAGGATGTCGCACACAGAGGTGAGTATACTAAAAAATTTTATTCAAGGTCTTTAAAACACAACGCGTTTCGGGGCGTTCTAACCCTTTCTCAAGTGAACAAAAGACAGATGCCGAGGAAAGTGTGGCTTCCTCCTTGGGCATTGAGGAAGCCACACTTTTCTCGGCATCTGTCTTTTGTTCACTTGAGAAAGGGGTAGAACGCCCCGAAACGCGTTGGGTTTTAAAGACCTTGAATAAAAATTTTTAGTATACTCACCTCTGTGTGCGCCATCCTTTAGGACCCCAACAATAGACCATCTGCATTGTGGCCAGACTCCCAATACACTAAGGAGGGAGCAGACAATAGTGTGTAAGAGTAGATAGTCAGCGGTGCCAAGTGTACCCCCCCCCCAATTACTAATGTGTCCTATGGATAGGCCATGGGTGGTCATGGAGCCAAAAAACCTTTAAACCTGTCACCAGGAATGTAAGTTTAAGCTGGTTACTGGTTTCAATAGCTTATGCTATGCTGATTTTGAAAATGCCTTTGTCATCATTTTGAATCATTTCATTACTTTATAGTTTATTTCACGTCACCTGGCTTCTTGTCAGCATCACTTGGGTGCAGCCTGTGTTTGCCTGTGTCAGTCTCCTCTCTTCCGAACTGATTTAGCCCCTTTCACACTTTCTGTTATGTGCATTGAGCAGGCAGCAGAGGGATAGCTTCCAAATACAGAGCAAAATCAGAAACTTAATCACACTTGTCAATTTTCCAAATTTGTCAGAACAGTCATTAAGTAATCCGGGCAAATCTCATTCACAAAAGAGACAAGACCTTTAAAGAGAAGTCCAATATTCAAATCGTGGGAGCTTCATCCTATTTTTAAAAAGATTTGATTTGTATCTAAATCGAATTGGTCCAAACACATGGGACCACGTTTATCACATCTTGTATACCTGAAACAGGTATTTAGTTGCAATTCCAGAATCATAGGCCAAGAACTGTGATTTCTCCACCCTCTACCCCTGTTGGTGTTGAGCGGAAAGTGTTGGGTCGTGCAGTGGGTGCAGGATGGGGTGTTGCTGCCATGCTCCTGCGCACTGCCTAAATTGTGCAATCTACACAAGGTCAGACCTACCATAGAGCCCCGGCTATGCTGGCGGCTGCCAGGATTTATCAGGAGACCAGAGCCTCTTGATAGGTCCAGTGAGTGCTGGGGGGGGAGGCAGCTTTGCACCATCCTAGGATCAATGTGCCCCATGGTTCTCCACGCATCCTGAAAATTGGCTTTTAACCCCCTCTCCTCCTCTAACACATAGATTTAGCTCCTATCCTGTTTTATTTATTTTATAGGATTTTTTTTTCATGTTCTGAAAGGAATGACAGCAGTATATTACAAGATTCTGATTCAATTTGGTGCCGGAAAAATGACCGATATGCACCAAATCTACCAACTTATAAATAGATTCCCTCATCTGTAATTAAGATCCACCCTAAATAGGTGTGCCTTGTCCATTGAGAGGCGGAGCTAGGGACAGAATTTATAGATCCCCCTTTTCCCAACTGGAGAACCATTGAGTTTGCTGTAAGGAAAGTTACTGTACATTGCTGGAAAGTGAATAAATAAAAAAATAGTCTGTAATAAATAGAAATGGATTGATTCACTGAAGGCGTGGATGTATTTAACGTGCGTTACAGAAACGTTTGGAGCAGAGACTCAGCACTTGACGTGATGTTGATCGGTGTCCTGTTTGGCTCCTTATTACAAGATGGATGCGCGCTAATGCCACGAACATAACTCTTATCATATTTAATTCCATTGTACTTTCAGATTACACAATACTAATGTTTATACAGCAAGATGTCTCCGACTATCCCAGACCAGAAGCCATAAATCATACGCAGAAGATGACAAGACGCTTCTAATAAAATCCTCCAGCCAGGAGCACAGATGACAAACTACACTCTGCATGAAAATATGACTTTCAGAAAAGGAAATTGCGATCATTAGAATAAAGGTTACTTTATTTTCTAAAGAACATTTAGAGCGAATATTAAAAAAAAGAAAATGAAATAATAATGAAAATATTAAGGTAAAAGAACAAACAAGAAAAAGACACGTAAAAATGTTACTTATATATGTTTTCACCTCTTCTAAGGCCCCTTAGTTCCAGCATCAATGCTCTGGTCCCATGAACTTATGGTCCTTGTTGGCCAATCATTCATACATGGCCACTAGGGCCAGGTATTGGCACAGCCCTCACATGACAGGTTAATGTTATATCATGAGACAGGACAGGAGCCCGATGGTAGTAGAGCAGCATCAACAAAATGCAGGTCCTCAAGAAAGGTGTGTATATGAGAAAGAGATAGAGTCTATGCAAACAGAGAAGGGCCTTATAGGTGAATTGGTTAGAGCAGGAGACAAGTGGAGGTGAAGTACCAGGATACTGTTTGTAATGGGAAATCTAGTTGCCTTGCAACCGCCATGCCTGAGACCTCAAATCTTGAGTAAACCCTCATTTGAGGTTATGCTTAAAAAGGTTTTCCCAAAATCAGTGGGAGTCTTAGTCATGAGACCCCCATAGATAACGAAAACGGGGGGTCCGATGTATCTCCTTCAGACCCCTCGTCACTCCCCAAGATGAGCGGAGCAGTCGGTTACGCATGTTCGGGCTTCCCAGTTCATGACGGACATCACTGATGGATATTGCCGAGTGCCGTACTCAATAGAGATGAACCGGACCACCTGGCGATGCGCAACCAGCTGCTCCACTCCCCATGTTCTCGTGATCTGTGGAGGTCTTATCACTCAGATCCCCACTGATCAGCAAATTAGTCCCTATCCTGTGGATAGGGCCTAACTTGTTTTTTAGGAATACCACTGTAATTATGAGCAGAACAAGACCTCAGCCAGAAGTTTGAATCTAGCATTTGAGCTCAACCATCGCTGGTAACACCCATGTCACCAGTCTTGGGTGCTAGCCATTAAATGCTGCCATCAAAGCTGCTGAAGACATTTAAAAGTTGTGGCTTGTGGTCACCGCCATTTTACAGATAATTGTTCATCCCCATGATGTCATTGTGGAGTGATGTTAACAGAGTAAATAGTGATGTTCGCGCATGGGCGGCATTTCAATGGCCATGCCGCCATTTACACTAGGACCTTCTCTCCCCGATGACATCACAGGAATCAAATGCAGTTAATGGTTTGCCAGCAGCATTTAAAGGGTACCCCCTCAAATCGGTTCCAGTGTAGGGTATCTGAACCTGATGAGATCTCATAGACAAACTTTTGTGCCACTTTTGGGTGGTCGTTGCAAAGAGTTTGCTCTGTAGTTATTGTAATAATCATTGTCCTAATTTTGGCTTCTGCTTCTTACTAAATCATTCAATTAATGTTTGCATCAATGTATGTGCTTTACTAGTGCTATGGCCCGAAATAATTGACAAAATATCTACAAAACAAAATGTCATAATTGAAGAAATATCTAATTTGTCCCCAGTGGAGTCAGTCCTAGCGTGTGCTGCTCTCTAGTAGCTGAAATGTCACTCCCGTCCATCCAGCTCTCCGTACTTACAGATAGATATTGGCAATAAAAAATATAAAATAAACGATAATAAATATTAGCGCCCCTTCAGTTTTATAAACCTGCCTCCTATTTCCATTTTTACTGGATCAGAAACTATAAAAGAGTCAGAGTTAAATTGTCAGCAGAAAAGGAGACGTCTTTCATCTTTCCTCTCCGCGTTCGCCCGACCAATAAACTATTACAGAAAATGAATGGACTTTTAAATTGTCTTGGACTCACTTAAATCACGAGCCTCAGACGTGTGTGGTCCGGCCCGGGCGAGGAACATTTATTTTTCCACAATTGTGCAGACAATATATCTTGTGAGGGAAGCAATATGTTACATATTTGATATTGTCAGATTGGATAAATCTCAGCTGCCGTGAAATGTTCAATATAAGAAATATTAGACAAAGCAGGACAAGAATTATATGGGAGGACATTGTAAGAACACCTGGACCTAGTGTAAACCAGACAATGAGTAGCAGAGCTGCCCAGGCTTGCGGGTGCATACCAGACATTGATTCGGGCACTGAGCCTGAACTGTAGTGGATGGAGACCAAATGCTCAGATGAACCTTCCAAACTTTCTGGATCTGTTACAACAGTCCCTGATTTGGAAGTCTGTCCCACTGCCCTGGTCAGTGAGAGGTCCAGCAGATAGAGATGAGCATTGTGCCCCTGCACTCTGGGGCTCTGAGACTGGCAGGTGGGATAAACATTTACTCTACAAACATCCAAATCATACATCACAAACTGAAAGATATGGAGGGGATAATTAGTAATTCAAGATGATTTGCAACATTGTCACAAAATGATGTCCTACACTTGTCTGGGTACTGCCACCTAGTGGTTGACACATGGATTGAAGCCTTTTAAGAGTTTTGCTAGTATGTCAGACACCAGAGCTCAATTTATTACTTACTAGCTGCAGCTCCCGGCATCAGTAAATAACTGCTCTTAGCTATAACAAAATAGATCGATATAGCAAAAAAATTTTTTGTATGTATCCATATATCTTTCTGCCTGTCTCTGACTGTCTCTCTGTCTTTCTCTCTCTGACTGTCTCTCTGTCTCTTTCTTGCTGTCTCTTTCGGTCTTACTCTGTCTCTCTCTGACTATCTCTGATTGGCTCACTCTCTGACTGTGTGTCTCTCTCTGACTGTCTATGTCTCTGACTGTCTCCCTGCTTCTCTCTGACTGTCTTTGACAGCCTATCTTTCTGAATTTCTTTCTCTGACTGTCTCTGACAGCTTCTTTCTCACTGTCTCTCCCTCTGCATATCTCTGACTGTCTCTTTGTTTCTCTATGACTGCTTCTCTCTCTCTGACTGTCACTCTCTCTCTCTGTAACTGTCTCTGACTGTCTCTCTGACTCCCAATCTCTGTCTCCCTCTCCATCTTCCTCTCTTACACTGTCCTTGACTGTCTCTCTCTCTGACTGTCTCTCTGACTGTTTCTGACTGTCTCTCCCTCTTTGACTGACTCTCTCTGACTATCCCTATTCATATTAGCTCACACATAAGCTGTCACTCAACTCATCAAAGCTTAGAGCACATATTAATGACCTGTGGCAAAACAGCAACCAATCATGGCTCGGCTTTTATCTGCCACAGCAGCAGACAATGGCTCCTGTATATGGTGGTTAATAAGTTTAGTTTGTATTTTGTTTCAAAACCTAGTCTGTGACATTCCCTGAGTTACAGAGAGTGGCTGTGCAAAATTTGTTCATTGTAAACACTACAGTGCAGATTCCTTTAGCGGACATACATACAAGCAGCTTTATATGTTAGATTCTGTAAATAGGTGATCAATGTTGTCTTTGGGCAGGTATTATAGGAAACCTACCACCACGGACCTGCCTATTAAGGTACATCCGGTGGCAGGTTCCTCTAATGTAGAGTAGTATAGCAGTAGTAGTAGCAGTAGTATAGAATTTATGGCTAATTCTTTCGTGGCCGATAACTTTTATAAATTTATAAATAACCCCCCCCCCCCCTCGCAATATTACATTTTTTTCTAAATAAGCTACTGGGGCATGGAGTAGCCAGAGCTGAGGCTTTACGGCGCGGCTACTCCACCCCCAAGTAGCCTCTTGCAGTTTGTCTACCAATACATCGTCAGCGCGAAGCTCCTGATAGCCGTGCACACTCATCTACGAAGCTGGGTTCTGTGCATGCGCAGTAGCTCCGGCTACTCCAAGCTTCAGTAGCCTCTTTAGAAAACTTGTATATAGGGGCTTTCTGCATTCTGCAATTTGCTGCTCCACAACTCCTCTCCTCTGCTAAGAGTTGGAGGTGTGTCAGGATTTTCTTTAAATACTTACAGAGGGACCATGATATAATTGCAAAGAGCAGAAAGCTCTTCAGGCTCAAAGACCCGCCCAGAGCACTCGCAGGAGCAGCAACTTGGATTTAAAGCTAATTTTTCAAATTCCTACTGCTACTTTTTACACATAAAGGTGTGATTACACCTAACACTATTTGCAGTTGGCCATAACTCTTGACTATTCCCTTTAATGCAGTCAAATCTGTACAAGATTAAGTAAAGATGTTTTCAACCCATTTGACCATTGACTATGTCGGGCATTGCAGTTCAGTCTTAGACCTGGATGATATGGACAGAGCATTACATATCATAGACACATGTAAAAAGACTTCAGAAAATATGTTTTGTCATTCAACTACCTTGTATTGTTTACAGTATTAGACAACTGAAGACCCCTCAGCTTCCTTAGAACCCCTAACTGCAACCCTGGGAGCTCCTGGAGTTGCGCCCTTGTTGTGATGGCTATTTCTACTAGTATTATATGCATTTATGTACTTTGAAAAAGTTTTACTTTTCAATAACTATAATTGTAAGATATTATATCCTCATAAGCCTGACACGTCTACACTGGGGACTCCATGGACTAGTCCAATCCAAAATGATATCATCATTACCAAACCCGAACAGAGATTAGTACAGGTCCAGGGATCAAGCGATTTCAGATTATTCTAGTTATCCAAAGGAATGGGCAATTGAACACGGATGTGATGCCAGGACGGAGGTTGAGTCCAGGTTTGGGCAAAGTAACTGTTATATAAATGAGGCGGCCATGCACAATTAGCTTTGGGTAGATGACATGACATGTCGTACTAACAGAATGAGCAAACCATATAACAGAGGATTATTATAATGATAGAATTAATACTGCTGAGGCTCCGTGCACAACGATATTAGGTTTTAATTATGTTTGGTGCCATCATAGGAACCAAAACATAGAAGGTGAACCCATAACCAGAGCATTGGAAACCAATGGCTCCTGCCAACAACATTGGCTATAATAAGGGTTCCCATCAAGGTGGCCATTAAAGGGAACCTGTCATCACAAACCAATATAAACCTCACACAATACCTTAAACAGGATTACAGACATTCCAATGATCATATATAAATTCCTCTTAATAATGACAAAAGTAATTCACAGACCCAATTCTCACGCACATTCAGCCTTCATTCTCTTTTTCGCTCTCGCGTTCTGGATCTTTTTGTGCACATGCGTGGTCTTTCTATTTCGTAAGTGCTTACTCCAATGGCAGTACGGAGCTCGGTTTAGGACATTTCAACTTTTGCAAATGGGATTGGGGCAATTCATTTCTGAGACAATTCTAGTCTTCTTCAATATGCTACTTGACTATTGAAAAACCTGCCCTTGTTCCAAAACGGTGGCTTTTAAGATGTCACCAATATTGAAGACATAGGGGCAGATTCTGTCGCGATCCCCGAGGTGCGATTCGCTAAGATTGCGCACCCAATATCCTGCATGTATCACTTCCCCGCTAAGGTCCACCAGAGTTCACCTTCTTCTTCTTCTGGTGTATGTGAGGGCATTGTCTTGCGACACAATGTAAATCCCGCGCTCAGTCCAAATCAGTCTGGTTGTCCATTGGCCACGCCGCCCGATCGCATTGTGTCGCAAGCAAGTAGGCGCAATTGCGCCAAAATCCGATCTTGTGCACCAAAAGCCCCATTTAAATGCGGCGCAAATCGGAAATAGTTGGGAAACCAGACGAAAATGTGCCATGCGGACCCTTAGTAAATGTACCCCATAGCCTAAAAGGTAGACCCCTCATCCATTACTTGATGCGTATCAAATATGTTATTTTCACTTAAAAGTGTGTCACTTTTGACTTTCCATCTACTACATGAGGACATGTCCAACCAACGGGACAGATAAGGAAGGATACATCAGCACTTTCTCCACTATAATTGTCCCTAGGAATGTTATAGAGAACCGTTTTCCGTCTCTATGTTATGTTATATATACGTTGACATGACGCGGCCTGATGAAGCACCGCGTTTATTATTTGCATGCCCGAAAGCAATTTCTGCTCAGCTGAATAAACAGGCGACGTAGATGGCTGACAGAATATTTAGTATTCCAAATATTAGCTTAATAACTAATTCATTGGCTTTGTTCTCGGCTGTCAGGACGACTAAATGTTTACAGAATTCACAATCTGTCAGCGTAATTTTCTCTTCTTTCAGCCCATAGATTTAGAGGAGTTCAAAGTATGGTGAACGGCAAACTGGTTATTGTGTAATTGCCATCTGCTCGTGGTTTGTATTACAATAAGTGTCTGTATACAGGATCCTATCGCGGCACAAGCTATTTATAGTCACGCACTGAACTGTAAGGGGAGATCTGCTGAGTGGCCACAACTGTCACAAAATCATTATGTGAATTTGTGAAAAACAATATTCACACTATGATAAGTATGCATGTTTCCAATACATACAGGACTCCTATAGATACAAAATGTTTGGAAGGGGTTTGTTGTAAACGAGATGGGGGTCATTAACAAAGGGCCCGATTCGCGTTTTCCCGACATGTTACCCGAATATTTCCGGTTTGAGACGTTTTTCACTGAATTGCCCCGGGATTTTGGCACACGCGATCGGTTTGTGGCGCATCGGCGCTGGCATGCACACGACGGAAATCGGGGGGCGTGGCCGAACGGTAACCCGACGGATTCTGAAAAACCGCCACATTTAAAAAAAAGAATTGGTCACACGGGCCATACTCACATGCACCACGATGAAGACGATGAACTCCGGGGCACCTCGGCGGACTTCGGCGCAGCAGCGCCACCTGGTGGACATCGGGCGCAGGACCTTCATGAATCGCTGGAAGACCCGAACGCTCGTCAGAGAAGCCGCCGCTGGAACGCGAATGGACCGGGTAAGTAAATGTGCCCCGATATCTTACACTTACCGTAATATTTTTACTATTAAGCCTCATGCCCTGTGTTTTATTTTGTACTTGGTCTTCAAGTGAGCATTCAATGTAATGGCGTAAGAAGACTCAATGAAATATACAAGGAGTGAAGAGAGGGTTTGGGGCCAAAAGGTTGTGACGTGGTGTCCTTTTGACACAAGTTGACATAATACCGGACAACCACTCATGCACTTGATGTACGATAGACGAGTTGCAGCTAGCTTACGGGCACCATGGACTTCTGTTATGCATGGTCATGGCTTGGTGTCTCTGCACTGTGATGGACCCGTGGGGCCATGCTACAAATTGTACAGCATGTCCTATCATAGTACACTTTGAGGCTTGGTCATCTGTCTCCTATGGAAATTGGAGGGTTGAGCAGTGCCAAACCAGACTGCACACCACCCCCTGTTTGTTGCATGTTTTGGAACATGATTTTATGCTCCAGGCCTAAAGATTATATAGGCACTTGTCAATTATTTGGTGAAGAACAAGAACTGGGTCAAATAAACAAAGTCAAGCGGATCTTCATTTTTTTTACTGATCCCCATAAGTAAGAGGTGAACCTTCGTGTCTTGTCTGATTGGAGTTGAATGCAGTACTATCTAAAGTAGGGGATGACCACTTTACCTCATTTTTATTGTAACGTGTGTGTAAGTGTGAGGGTAGGATGTTAGGTAATTTACCAATATACATCTAGTAATAGTTCTGCTCCGCTTTCTTGATATGTAAAGTGAAGCCTCCTGTCTTTTGCCTCATCAGAGGTTCCTGACCATAAAATGGCTGCAGATCATGTGATCTCTAACTGTCCATGAGCAATCACCAGTTATAGATCACATGACCCTCCATCTGCGGCCATTGTATGGACAGGAATTTCTGGCTGATGAGGCAAAAGACAGGAGGCTTCACTTTACATATTAAAAAACTAGTGCAGAGCTATTAATAGCTGTATATTGCTAAATTAGCTAATATCCAGCCCGCAAAACTTACACACTCATTACAAAAAAAACATGAGGTAAAGTGGCCAACCCAACACAAAGCATGTATTATTATGGCCCAAAATCAAGGACGTTTTTGCCTCTGGTTCACTCAATATTCAAAATTTATCAGCATGGCTGTGAACTAAAACTTATATTTTTATTAGATATACCTTAAAATATACAAAGGTCACAGGTTGTGAATTCTAAAAACAACAACAACAATCCATACTATAGACGCCGACCTAGGCGACTATACTGATCACCACAACCCCCAACGGTTGTGGATCAAACAATGGGGATACCACGTACCTGTAAATCACGGTGCCATGCACCATACCATCCAAAAATACCTTGCAAAGAGGAAATAAAAGATGGTTCTTACCACAACTGGTAATGGTCTGTAGTTGTGTCCAGTGGTCAGCTGTGCTGTTTCCAAAGTACGTGTATTGACGGGAGCATTAAGATGGTAAGGACATACCTGTATATGTTAGAACCAAAAACGTCACAAACTGTAACAAGGCTACAACTGTCCCTGTCCCCAGGTGTGATTAGCTCCCGCCCTGACAAGGGCAGTCCCAATAACTTGCCCTAGTTTAGAAAAAAAAAAAAAAAAACACCCTGCATTCCCCTTCCCTGACGCGTTTCTTCCTGCTGTAGGTTCTTCAGAGGGATTGCGGTGGAATCAATAAAACATGGGGTCTCCAATGTAGAGGAGCATCCCTTGGGGTGTAGTAAATAGTCTGATAAACCCAAGTGTAGGGTCATCTACTGGGTCCACTGGTGTGGAGCCCCAGGCGTTGATCCCTATCTGATGGTGTAGGGATAACTGTCCCCATCAACTGACGGATAATATATACTCTCCTTAGTACATCCCCCTGTGGATCACTCACCAATCGGGGATCCTATCACACACATGTCCGTCCGTGGTGCCAGCTGCATTCTGTAATTACCGCACGAGCTGCCCTCACATGCCGGCGGAACTTCCGGTCACGTGATACCGTCACAACCTGTGACCTTTGTATATTTTAAGGTATATCTAATAAAAATATAAGTTTTAGTTCACAGCCATGCTAAAAAAAAGTGGCCAACCCCTTTAAGTTCATCTCCTAGAATAGTCACTGGTTAGTCAGAGAGGCCAAAGTACAAAGTACATGATGGCAAATACAAGTATGTTAAGTATTCTCTATGCTCAGCTACTGGGGACAATCTGGCCAAAGTGAGGACTACTGAGCAAAAAGACATCTATGAGGAACCTAGATCTACTTGAGCAAGTATAAAACAACAAAAACTATGGACAGAAGAGCATGTCTGTATTATATCATAAAGTTGCTGTAGGGCTCCATCTCTTTATCGGTCACTTCCCCTTCTTAGGATATATGGTATCACACACGGAGGTGTGGGAAGTGTGTGGAAAAGTCTCTTGGAAGAGTCTGTGGACCCTCTGGACCACCACGGAGTTGGTACGAGGCCCACGGTGGCAGCCAAAGTAGTACGGCAGGAAATGCAGGAAACAGTCCAAACCTTAGATGACAGCAGGAACACAGATGAACACTGGAAACACTGGCACGGACTGGAGACCCTGCAGGACTGGAACCCTGGGAGGCACAGCAGGAAGCACGGAGACAGACTAAAGACTTGACACAGGATGGCAGGAGCACACGGAGGTACACTGGTAACGTTGGAGACAGGAACACGGAGGAACACTTCTAACGCTGAAAACAGGAACAACAGGAGCGTATGGGAACGCTGGAGACACATAGGAAGCATAGGAACGCAGGATGGCTTTTTCTTAGCAGGAAATGGTGCTGAAGATCCGTCACAGAAGGTCACAGGAATGGCAGAGACACAGAGGATCTCTGGTAACACTGGACACAGGAACACAGGAAAGCGTCTGGGAACGCTAGTGGGCTTTCTCTTCCAAGGAACGGCTTAGGGAAGCCAGGCATGGAAACCATAGGAGATCCTAGGAGAAGATCCGGCACAGCAGATCACAGGAATGGCAGAGACATAGAGGATCTCTGGTAACACTGGAGACAGGAACACAGGAGAGCGTCTGGGAACACTAGTGGGCTTTCTCTTCCACAGGAACATCTTAAGGAAGCCAGGCATGAAAACCATAGGAGATCCTAGGAGAAGATCCGGCGGGGAGTGAAGGGAGGTGGCGGATTACAAGGGTGAGGCACGATTAGCAAGAGCCAATCAGGAGGACGCTGGCCCTTTAAGTCTTAAAGAGCTGGCATGCGCGCCCTAGCAGTAGGTGCGTGCAGCCTAGCAGGAGTACAGCCTGGAACATGGAAAAGTGAGTCCAGGCCAGGGAGCAGGACAGCGGCAGCGGGGACCGCGGCACATTTTTTGACAGATGGTAAAAAATGGACATCTATGATGCTGGAGACTCTGTATGGCGCTCTGCCCACTTCAAACCTTGGTTGGGAAGTAAGAGTTCTCGTTTCGGAGACTGCCAATTAATGACGCCGGGTAGGTGTGTGGAGTCTTATAACCATGGATGCTCCACAAGGGGATTCTAGGAAAATATGCAAAGTTTTCCTTAATTGGCAGTGTCCGTAAGGAGAACTCTTATTTCCCGACTCTAGTCACAAGCCTCTCACTCAGCTAAACCAGTTCCCTACACTGTACTGAGGAGATCCAACCAGGTCAAAACAGCGCTGTCTACAGTTGGGAGTCTGTTCTGGAATAGATATAGTAATTTTAATCCACCATCATGTCATAAGGATTTCTGAAGGTCATGCTTGATGTCAAGGGAGCTGCCTTACCGAGTAGCTAAAACAGGCATGGTTTTCCTTATCTCATCCTGTAAAACTTTGCATATTCACCTCAAACCACAGCAGTCGAACAATTACTCTACAAGCGGTTCTCCCTCCCCCTAGTGAGGTTTTGGACGAAAAAAATAGAAAACTAAGAGTGAGATCGAGCTGTATGTGGCACCATCCATCCCATAACAACTCTATGACAACCCTATATACCAGTGGTGGTGAACCTATGGCACGGGTGCTCAGGCCATCGTCCCAATTTTACCAAACAGGACCACATCCACCAAATCTTCTTGCAGTCCCAAGCAACTGAAGGGATGCTGCTCTAAGTGCTTTTTTAAAGCGCCACTTTAATGGCTGTTTGAAACTGCAGGAAAAGTGAGAAGGTGTTGACAGCACTGCATGCTGGAGTCACCATTCTTCATGGAAAGAAGCTACAATGATGGTCTGAATTTGCCCACCTTCCTTCAACTGCATTGGTGGCCTTAGGAGAGCCAACACAATTGAATGATGTTGAAGAACTGGTAGCAATAAATTACTGTTTCAAATGCCATGTTGGATCTTCATGGTAAATAAGTGGATTTTGGTTGTAGTTTGGGCACTTGGCCTCTAAAAGGTTCGCCATCACTGCTATATACCTTTATAGGCTTGATGACGACAGTTGGACTAGGCTGGCGATGGTGTCACAACTCCAGAGCAAAGCAACAATTTCCATATGGTCCATCCTCATTTTCTTAAGACAACTTCCCTCTTACTTTAAGAATCTAAAAACATGAACATTCATGAGAGCACTAAAGATGAGCGAATCGCTGAAATTGTCATTCTCGCTAAGGATTTCTCCCGAATGTAAAATGACTCCGATTTGCTGCAAAATATCAATTCCACCGTCTCGAGAGCTCATGTAAAAAAATTTTTTTTTTGAAAATTTTTCTACAATCTTTCCTATTCAAGTTCTGCAAATGTGAAAACTTTTTGCATATCTATCAGGGCATGTTATAAAGCTTGTATTTAGATGTAATTTTTTTTTCCTTTTAGAGGAATTCAGGGAATTACATTTTAACAACTTTCCTTCCCAAGGCAAGATGAAAAGCTGCAACTGCAATTATGATATTTTCAAGGTGAATGTCAGTCCACAAGTGACTGTAATTCTTAACCTTGGTATTAAATGTCACCACCTGACCACTTTCTTCCTGTCTTGGGAAATCTTAACTTTCAAAAGCATCTTGGCATGCGTGTTATTTTTACCCTTTTCCTGCATGATCAAGAAATACACAATCCCTGTCCTGGGTGAAGCCGGAATGATGTGGTTGGTGTTTTTGATTTTTTTCATGAAAGCTTTTGCTTAATCATCTGCAGTGAGCAATGCGTGCCGGTAGACGGAATGATCTAGAACTTTCTCAGACGAGAGCTTTCCAAAATCAAAGCCAAGGCTTCTAATTGCAAAGCGTAAACACAAAATCTTATCCGCGTAATTTACCCCGGGAGGTCGGCAGTCTTTTATTTTTTTTTTTCATCCTTTACCAAATATAGAAAGCAGATGAAAAAAATTAAAAATTCGGTCTAATTTTAGAAGCGTCTGGTTTATTATTACAAGCGCTGAGTACAATAAAAGAAAATGCTGCCTATGCTGAAGCTGCGTTGCTCAGACGTCGTCTTACTATGACCCCCGGCTGGGTCTTATTTACCATCCTAAAAAAAAATAAATAAAAAATGTGATCCTTTTTTTAGATGGAAAACTATTACTTGAAATTCCTAACTACTGGAGGTCCGTGTAGATAATCTGCCCATAGATTGAATGCCCGGAGGCAGACTGAAAGCATGTTCAGGCTAAATATAGCAGGACTTATAGTAATGGCCTCGGCTGATCTTGTAAAATGCGATTCTGCTTACTTATCCCAAAATTCTATTTATATCGCAGACATTTTCACTTGCATCTTAAAATGACAAAATCAGCTCCGGTACGTCATTCATCAGCCGTTTCCTCCTACGTATATGTACATGAATCACACAAAGCCCTTGTAAAACTGGGGTTTTGTAGCGTCACACATAGAGATTACAGGTTGTGCTTCTCTTGATAAATGCACCAATATGGCAATGCTTTCTGGGTATTACTATGCAAATTTGTTGACCTCTTGAAGAAAGAAATCTGTCTTTCTAGTACTTGCTATAGGTAAGTTTCATACTCAGGGGTGGACTGGCCATTTAGTCCACAGGTAATTATCCTAGTGGGCCGGCTAGTTTAGGACCGGTCAACCCTTAAATTGGCCTTAAATTATCAATTGTATTGGCATCGTACAATTGCTCTGACTGGGTTTGCTCTATAGCCTGCATCTCTACGTGGCAGGAAAGACCCTCGATAGCCCACTTTGCCATCGGACATGCCCCCCCCCCATGTCCCTCCCTGTCCATCCCCATACACCTGGCATGGAGGAGGCGTAAGGGGGACTATGCTTTAAATGACATACCCACCAGTTTTCACCAGTACAAGCCCTTATGAATCAACCCCAGTGTGATGACCCAAGACTCCTTTTGGAGTCTGCCAATTAATGCCGCCGGGTAGGTGTGTGGAGTCTTATAACTATGGATGCTCCACAAGGGGATTCTGGGAAAATATGCAAAGTTTTCCTTAATTGGCAGTGTCCGTAAGGAGAACTCTTATTTCCCGATTCTAGTCACAAGCCTCTCACTCAGCTAAACCAGTTCCCTACACTGTCTTGAAGAGACCCAACCAGGTCAAAACAGCGCTGTCTACAGTTGGGAGTCTGTTCTGTAATAGATATACTAGTTTTAATCCACCATCATGTCATAAGGCTTTCTGAAGGTCATGCTTGATGTCAAGGGAGCTGCCTTACCGAGCAGCTAAAACAGGCAAGGTTTTCCTTATCTCATCCTGGAAAACTTTGCATATTGACCTCAAACCACAGAAAGAGAAAGAGGAACCCATTGACCAGTCAAAGCAATAAGTCAAGCATATACAACACTGCTCCTTCCACGGGCTATGGGAGTGCTGGAGATAGTCGAGTACAGGCCTGTTAAAAAAGGAGGACGGTAGAGTGCCTTCATTGGCGGTGGACCACACAACTAGTACCATATTGAGTGGATGACAGTTATCGCCCAATAAGAGTACAGACTTACCAAAGCAATGGTATGTGCAGCTAGTGCATTATAATATGTGACCCCACTAAAGGGGGCATGATACAGTAAAGGGGCCACACAAAGAGGGGCATTATACAATGTGGGGGCAGTTAATGGGCGTGTGGACACAGTATGTGGTCGGATTAGGGGTGGGATAAGGGTCAGAGCTTGGACCATGAAATTTTTTACTGCATTCACCCCTTCTTTCCATGATATAAAAATTGTGAGTTAAACCTCAGGTACTTTGTACTGTAGTATGCAAATTCTGGGGTTCCTTTAATGCGGCTGTCCAACATTTGTTTGTAATCAATATGGATACATTTTTCCAAAAATAGCCCCTCCCCTGATCATTGGTAGTGTTTGGTTTTGCATTGCCAAACAGCTAAGCTGCCCAGCACAAACCATGGTCAGATGTGGTGCTGTTGACGGAAAAAGGCAGCCATGTTTTTATCCATGTTATAAGCCTGGTAGCAGAGATGTGGGGGTTCTTGGCCATTTTAAGGGATTGGTCTCAATATTCATGTATTAATGCACCTGGGTCCCATATTAACAATGAAACATGGGGTGTTCAATAAATATAACGGGGTAACCCTATGAAGAAATTCAATATCGTTAGGTCATTCCATTAGTTAGTGATCAATGGGTGTTTGACTTATATGACCCCAAGGTTAATTAAAGGCTTTATGAGGTCAAGGAGGTGGAGAGTTTTTACACTGAAGTCAAGCTCTCCTTGCCTTAGAATGCCTCCTTCACTGCAATTATGGTCCTGCGTTCTGGGACATCATTGACCAGATCTCAGAACTCATGACCAGAACCCATGTTCTCAATCACATGGGAAGAGGTCTTCAGAGACAAGGAAAGCTTGACTTTAGTGTTAAACTCTCCACCAAATTTAAACTTCATACAAACGTCATACAATACAACCAATTAACATTTCACTTCAAAGTTGATTTTCTGGATGAGGTCACCAAGCTGGGTCATAAAAGAAATAGGATCTGGAACGTATTCAGCTGCTTGATAACATACTGGTAGTGGTTTATTAAGCCAATTTCTAATGACAAGTTCCCTTTAAAGGCCTACAGGTTCTCCTACACAGTGGAAGACAAGGGCAGCATTGATCAGTGGAAAGCTATGTAGGGATCATGAATCAACAGGTATAGCGCTTTAAATGATAAGAAAATTCCCGTTTGCACATAATGGGGCACATTTACTTACCCGGTCCAGTCGCGATCCAGCGGCGCGTTCTCTGCTCTGGATTCGGGTCCGGCCGGAATTTATGAATGTAGTTCTTCCGCCGTCCACCAGGTGGCGCTGCTGCGCTGAAAGTCATCTCATCGCGCCGGAATGCACCACCTCGGACCAGGTGAAGGTAAGCGCTCCCCAAGCGACACTTTTTCGTTTTTTAAATGTGGCGGTTTTTCCGAATACGTCGGGTTTTCGTTCGGCCACGCCTCCCGATTTCCGTCGCGCGCATGCCGGCGCCGATGCGCCACAATCCGATCTCGTGCACCACAATCCCGGGGCAATTCAGGTACAATCGGCGCAAATCGGAAATATTCGGGTAACACGTCGGGAAAACGCGAATCGGGCCCTTAGTAAATGACCCCCAATATGATCATATCTCATATAACAAGAAGGTGTAAATTATCTCCTAACCAATATTTATTCCCTTTTACTACTTCAATAACCTTGATCTGACCAAGTATTAGGAAGATGAAGAACGGCCTTGCTCCCTCCTAAATGCAGCCGTAGTATAACTAATAAAAATTACACATCTCCAGGATCAGAGGAAGCGTTGGCCGAGGTTCAATCTGACAATAGCTGAAATTAGCCAAATTATATCCGAGTCAAGAATTCACAGCTGGTGGGATAATAAACAAAGTAATCCGTGCTAATACAATGTCCTCACCGAGAGGAGCGTGATGGACAGATAATAGCATTTTATAATATTTAGACTCATCCTGGAATTCTATTACATTTTATTGCTTCTTCTTTAGCAGGTATTGAATATTACAAGTTTTGTCATAGTCTTCTAAGGGATTGGCTACTTATACAAAAGTTGACCAGGGTAAGTAGAAGACCCATATCAAACTTACTATAGAAAAGTTTGTTGGTATCTGCCAGGAGCTTAGGTCATGTGACCCCCTGACAGCAGGACTCAGGACTTCCTGTGATGTCTCGTGTCCTGCTGGAAGATTTACTCCGTTATCAACATACCAATAGCAATGGTTGGAGGGCTGTACCAAGGTCCATCCACTGGATGCCAGCTCAAGACGAAATGTCACAGGAGGTCTTAAGTCCAACTACTGGCAGGTTAGATGGCCCGGCAGTTACCAACAAACTCTACCTGGATATGTATGAAATGGGTGACTATTTACCTACTTAAACTTACCCCTGGTTATTCTATTTATTTCTGTATCCAACCTTACCCATCAAGGCTAGTCCAAACAACCTGTTACATCTACTAGGACCTCCTCCTTTAAAGAGAGTAACATGTTGGACACAATAGAAGAAAGATCTATACCTACCATTTCTTGGGGCAAATGTGGTTCTTGTGGCAACCGTCAACTTCCACTTTCGCTCCTGATGGCCGTCAGGCATTTGACATTTGGGCCAATACCTCACTTCAGTAGTTAAATTTTAGGCAAGGAATTGGTCCAAATGCTACATGAATGTGATATCATTCTCGACGGCCATCAGGAGCTGAAGTGGAAGTTGACGGTTGCCACAAGAACCACAGGTGCCCCAAGAAATGGTAGGCATAGATTTTTCTTCTATTGTGTCCAACATGTTACCCGCTTTAAAGGAGAAGGTCCTAGTAGATGTTACAGGTTGTATAGACTAGCCTTGATGGTTAAGGTTGGCTGCAGCATAAATAGTACAACCAGGGGTAAATCTATAAGGATGCTCAAAAAAGAAGTCGAGGAGAAGTCATGGACAAAGGGATGAATATACAAAAGCCATGATTCGATAGACTGGAGAATGCTATGGTAATTGAATCCGAAGACTTCATGGGGAGACAATTCAGTGTCCAATTTGTGTATTCAAAATTCATTAAGATTACATATCCATTTGTAGACCTACAGCCTTGAACCTGTGAACGTGTGTCCCTCTGGAACTGTGTGGGATGGGAGGGAGGTTAATGGTCATGCAAGGTGCTCCGGCCAAAGATGGGTCAGAGCAGGTCCATTACCCCCTGGAGGCAGCTTTTGAAGCACTGAAGATCAAAATTACCAACGTGACAGAGCAGGGTAAGTACACTTTGGATATCCTATGCCAGTGATGGCTAACCTATGGCACTGGTGCCAGAGGTGGCACTCAGAGCCCTTTCTGTGGGCACTCAGGCCATCACCAGAGATGACTCCAGGTATCTTCCTGCAGTCCCAGACAGCCCTGGACTTGCTGTGCACAGAGCTATTGTAAAGTGACAGCTGTACCTGGGACTATTTTCTGCCTTATTGGTGTCCTCAGGGGCTGGTATCAATGAAAACTGTGACAGAGAAGGGAGTATAAATCACAAATTACATTTCTGTGTTGGCACTTTGCGATAAATAAGCGGGTCATGGTTGTAGTTTGGGCACTCGGCCTCTAAAAGGTTTGCCATCACTGTCCTATGCCATTGCTGCCCCAAACCAGAGTTTTCTAGAATTTCTTAAAATATGCTTAGAACCATGCATGTGCCCCCCCAATGTACTAGGCTCCTGACCCTGCTATGGCTGATGGCTTTGTCTGGTGCTGTAAAATGTTCTGTTTGGTCTATAAATACAGATGACTCAACAAACAGCAGCCTCCTGCTTCAGCTACTGCATCTTATTTTCTATCATTATAAAAAAAATGGGTCACCAAAAATTATAAAGTCAAATTGATAGTAAGTGGCGTTTTCTCAGAGACCTGTGTAGTTCCTATTGGGAGGTTACAATCCCTAACCTCCATCAAGTCAAACCCATGTGGTGCAGACATTCAGTACCAAAAACGGGTCACACTTTGATCATGCGGTTTATAATACTACACTTAGGTAAGCTTTTATGCCTCAACAAAGCAGAAATCGAAGCAAAATGACGAAGCAAGTCGCTGCCGAATGTTCTGCTCAACGGGTCATCAGCAAAAGTATAGTCATCATAATGTGGCAAATCCAAGTTATTGCGGCATGTTTACTTTTCCTAGCGGGACAAAAACTGCTTTAATAAGTCACGACTGAACTGAATGATTAGGGGTGAAGGCGCGCAGATAGGTCGGGGGGCTACACTGTAACGAGATGACGTCGGAATTATAATGATTGACCCCCCCCCCATAGATAAATCTGTAGGCATTTACATACTTTCCTGAGTTGCTCAAACTAATTTTAGAAAAGTTGTTTTCCACTTGTGATATTTATGTCCCTGTGACTTCAAGGAAGTATCATTACGAAAGAACAGGAAAAAACTTGGGAAAAACAAAAAAAAAATATTTCAAAGAAATGGGTCACTAGGAAAGTGAAGAAAGTGACTCAGACGAGATGACACTGTTATATATGTGAGGGGTTAGGAGCTGGTCAAGGTTTTCTAGTACAGGAGGTCCCAGAGTTATGTATAAGATAAGTTCCACAGGTTTGTTCTTAAGTTGAATTTGTATGTAAGTCAGAACTGTATATTTTACAATTGTAACCCCAGACAAATTTTTTTTGGTCTTTGTGACAATTTGCTTTTAAAAATGTTGGATGAAGAACCAGGATTAGAAATAAAGCTTAATATCAGACACCTGTGATAACTGTCATTGCTGATTATTGTAGTCTAAGACTAAAGTACAGTAAATTACCAACAATAAATACCAACTGTCCAAACACAATATACAGGCAGTCCCCGGGTTACATACAAGATAGGGTCTGTAGGTTTGTTCTTAAGTTGAATTTGTATGTAAGTCGGAACCGTATACTTTATCATTGTAACCCCAAATTTTTTTTGGTCTCTGTGACAATTGGATTTTAAAAATGTTGGATTGTCATTAGAACCAGGAGTAACACTAAAGCTTCATTGTACACACCAGTGATAACTGTTAGAGCTGTTTATTGTAGTCTAAGGCTAAAGTACAGTAAATTGCCAACATCCAGAGGTCCGTTTGTAACTAGGGGTCGTCTGTAAGTCAGGTGTTCTTAAGTAGGGGACCGCCTGTACAAATATAAGGCCTGCCAACCAGCAAGTATTATATACCTACATGCAGAACCTATAAAACAGTTGAAATAAATCACAAAAGTTTCATATACATGATCACCATGACCTAAAAACAACCCAGAACAGTTCCTGGTGGACACAAAGTACATCACTATTCCTGATACAATAATGACATGGTGTAATACACAAAACCAGCCAGAGTGACACTGGTTATTATCATATATACAATGTAAACTACATAGTGCAAATAAATACAAGTAAAAGTGCTATGTGCATAATTAAATAAAATTGTACAATTTCATTAATTGCAAATTAAATTACCAACATCCAGAGGACCATTTGTAACTGGGGTTGTCTATAAGTCGGATGTTCTTATGTAGGGGACTGCCAGATGCTAGGAGCATCCATCAGGAAATAATGACATACAACAGAATTTTTATATAAAAATATAAACTTCCTCATTGCAAACACCCACCGTTAATACCTAAAAGTGGTGCTGGAAGTGATCGCAGATTTTGACCTTTTTCATGTATGAGCACTGCCATCTTGGCTGTGACCATCGCTCCCTGTGACTTTATCGGCATGACAGCCTTGGGTCTGTATAAGACTCTGGGACTTATCATTCATGAAGATCTGTTACAATGTACCAGTGGCAAAGTTAAAGGGGTATTCCAGGAATAAGCATAATTCATATACAAATGGGTCCTTAAAATATAAGTTAATATGTAATTAGTTGTTATTTAAAATTTTGCTCTCGTTAGCAGAAATATGCTGTTGACATACAGTGTAAAAGAGAATTAAAATGCTACTGGCCCTTTAATCAGTCCACTGATTTATTCCGTGTGGGCCAGACACAGGACAGAAGATGGCTACTGGTCACATGTCCACATCACATGTGGTAAAACTTCAATTTATTGATATATACGACGCGTTTCGGCTCCGTATCTGAGTTTTCTTCAGGTATAATGACATACTTTCCTGAAGCATGTGTAATATTACCTGTCTAAGGCTCCGGTACGGATCCGAAACTAGTTGTATATGAATAAAATGAAGTTTTAGCAAGCACAGATTATTTCGGTGTGCGCAGCGCCTATTTATAAACGAGCTTTCTACTTTGTCTGGTCACCATAGCGTTAAAAAAAATGAAGAAATGTTTTTGGAACAAAAGGTTTTCATTTTCTAAAACCTATATAAATGTGGCATCACCATAATCGCACTGACCCAAAGAATGAAGGAGCACACAGTAAAATCCGTAAAAACAGAAAATAGCACAAGAGCATTTGGGAGCTTTGTATTCCTTGATCCTTTGGCTGTTTTCTGGCCATGCGTTTGGCTTATAGATTATGTACTGCGTTGTCCCATTGGTCTTGCCTCTTTAAAGTCTCTATTGTCCAGTCTTTGTCTCCGTGTTTGTATTTTGTTGCAGGAAGGGTAGGCTGGGCAATTAGGTAGGGATAGCTAGAAAGGGAGTTCAGTCTTAGGAGTGTTTTTCATTGTCTCTCTAGTTCATTCAGGCCGTTTCTTTTCCGAATTATAGCTTCTTTTGAAGCCTGGAATACAGCAAGCAGAGATCTTTCAACACAAAGCAAATGAGAGAATTGCAGAATGTGTTAATGTGTGTTTTTTATTTAAAAACCTCAAAAGCCACATTAAATATGTGGTTGAGCGGACACAGCTCTTAGCACAGTATGCCTAGGGTCTGGTGCATGTATTATACACATCCTACATTATCGGATGCTGATGTCACAGTCTTCTTTCATTGTTTCTATCTTTCATATTAGAGTCCATGACTGAAATAGCACCGGAGTGAGTTGAGCCGGGCCCTGGCACCGCTCGCAGCCACAAGTGATATTTTCCGTCCTCTCTTTTATTTTACAAGTCGCGGTTTTAATGCTCTGACCACACGATAAACATCCAAGTTTTGCAAGACACTCTGGTAAAAGTGACGGCAGCTGAACGTCTGAGATTGCTCATAAAGACAATGGCCGTTGTGAGCCCCCCCGTGCGTCTGGGCTGGTAAAAGGGGCACATGTCATCATACCAGGGGGCAATTAGCTCATCCTGAGTAATGTGACTTGTATGCTGAGTCACTGCCGTGTTCCCGGGTCTGAAGACACAGAAACCTCAGACTGTTATTGACGCATGAACTGACAGGAATCGGTAGATCATCAGGAAAACAAAAAAGCGGAAAAATACTATAAAATTTAAGGAAAACTCTCTCAACAGGAGTCAATGTATTTTACTGTAAAACGCTTCCTAATATGGAAACGTTAAATATATAATATATTGGGTAATTTTTCCTTGGTTTTCAAGATCTCCGCTTGCTGTCATTCAGTCAGAATCAATCTATCTATCTATCTATCTATCTATCTATCATCTATCTATAGAAAATCTATCATTTGATTTGGTGCATTATGAACCAAATATACCTTGAAAAATGGTTTTAGCAACACTGATGCAGAAACATATCTTGTTTAATGCCCGAACCAAGTGGTTATGCTCAAAATACATGTCAGTGCTCAGGGTCAGTAGATCCCCTTGACCACCGTGGGAGATGGTACTAGCCAACACCTGGGACCGGAATATAAGTGGCACCTGGTCTTCACCAGAGCCCACCGCAAAATAGGATGGGCCACCAGGTCATTCCACATGTGCGACTAGCTCGCAGCTGCAGCCAAGGTTGAAGTACATAATCAGCGGGCATTTTCGGGCACAAGCAGGCAGTCCGGGCAGACGGCAGAGATGCAGGAGATCAAGTAGAACAGGAAGGGAAACAGGAACAAGGACGGGATAAATGCTAGTAAGCTTTCACTTATCACAATTAGCTCAAAGATCCAGCGGGGTGTTGGGGGGTTGATGGGAGCCGCCATGGAGAGGGGCACGGGTGTGCCTGCGATCTGAAGCATGGATCACAGGGACACCCGTGACCATACAATTATAAAAATTCAGGATAAACACATTATACGGCGCTTCCTGAACTGTCCAGACTGGACTTATCATCTTTAGCTGGATGACTCATAGAAAGCAGCTGGGGGACGGTGCAGGGATTGATTACTTCTGCCTTTTAGCGACAACACAGGGATGACATAGTCTCGGCTTATGCTGGGCAGGACAAGGCTGGAGCAGTGCATAATTAGGGTAAGAGGAGAAGTGCCGGGGCAGCCACAAGAGCAACAGAGACTCATTATCATAATTGTATTAAAAAAATTTCAGCAAAACTACTAGGATCAGGGATCAAACAAGATATGTTTCTGCATCAGTGTAGCTACAGCATTATCAAGGTGTGTTTGGTTCATAATGCATAAAAACAAATGGTAGATTTCCTTAAACTATGTACTAGAAAGAGCAGCACTCCAAAAAGGGTGAGTAGGTGGTGAAAGAAGAGGACTTATCAGTGTCAGATAGCTGACAGTGGTACCAACACTTACCTAGAAATCTATCAATCTGGAAGCTGCAAGCAAGTCATCCAGGTGCTCAGAGATAAGGCTTGCAGAACCTTCCACTCAATCAGGAGACAATTGTACAGTCTCAAACCACCAGTGATGGTCTGGACAAATACTTACAGACTGAGCGCCCACAACCGGGCCAAGGAATTTGGGTGGCACATACAGACGTATGTGCCCAGGGAGAGCAAACTATGCCATCAGGAGCAGGAGACCACTAAGGATGAATCCCACTTCCTGCTACCCTGCTCCAGCCATGAAATGGGACTGCTCCGCCCTCTTTGCCGGTTTGGGTTTGGAGGGGGCGGTGCCATGCACTAACTATAGCCTGTGTCAGGTTCAAGTGCAGGCTATAGCACAGTTCTACACCCAGCCAGATTGCTGGATATCTATTAGGAGGCCAGCAGCGGGCAGGGTCTTAATCATTTTCTGGCACATGTAGCACCATTATATGAAACATCCACCAATAGGTCTAATGATAATCAGCAGAATATAATAATAATAATAATAATCCTAATTACTGTGCCTTCTCTCTGTGATTGGCTCGGGTCATCCATTACATTGTATCCCTAGAAAATCTTAAATATCAACATGAGAAGGTTTTCTCTATGAAGAGAGAAAAGGTCACAGCTGCCAGTGTTGTGCGGAGCTGTCAGAGGGCAGCGGCGGGCACCGTCTCCTCATACAATCTCCACCGTCATAATGAATATGTGAGGGCAGGACGCAGATGGAAAGGTTAACATATTCAGAGTTTTTCCAGACATATTTATTGCACTTTATACAGTTCCCACATGGAAAATAAACTGGATTTTATTGTATCGGTTGGGTGACCCGAGCCGGCTCTGTGCCGCAGCACTTGAGTTGTTCGGATGGTGAAAGTGATGTTCTTTTTACTGCTACAGTTATTTTACCCCACGGATAGATCCTCCCATTATACACAGGACGGGGACCTTTAATGATAATCAATGGTCCTTATAACACAATCAAGGAGATGCCTCAATCTGTCTACGCCAGAAAACTCTACCCCCGAAATATAGTGTGTCACATTTATTAAGGGTTTGAGACTATTTATCCTCAATTTTATGACCTGTTCAGAAAAGGGAGTGTGGCCTCTGCAAAAAAGGGGTGTGGCCTCCAGTATATAGTCCCTGCGCCAGAAAAATCAATATTGTGGTGCTGCAAACTAGACTAACGAATAGGAGGGGCAAAACAGAACTTGTCAGACTTATACTGCACCAGATTCATCTTCCAACATCAGACACAGGAATGTGTCTAGTTCTACACTGCACTGGTCTAAAGACCAACACATAACTTACCTCATGGACAATGAACACCTAATTTTCAGAGGGTTTTTTTTAGAAGCCCTTTAGAATGAAGATCATTTTAGTCTGTGAAATTTATATTTTTATTGTTGCCATTAATTACAATCTATTATTAATCTAGTGCAAAAATTATAAAAAAACAAAATTATAATCAAACAATAAAAAATACAGCAGGTCATTTCCTTATTTTTTTCCCCATATAATTACACACATTTCCTCCACGTCCGTAAAAATAAAAGCTGAAGACATCGTGATGAGACCGGTCGTAAATCTGTCACTAT
The DNA here is from genome assembly GCF_040894005.1 of Engystomops pustulosus. Classification (NCBI taxonomy): domain Eukaryota; kingdom Metazoa; phylum Chordata; class Amphibia; order Anura; family Leptodactylidae; genus Engystomops; species Engystomops pustulosus. The sequence goes on from NC_092412.1 coordinate 243,193,505, forward strand.
GGTCGTGTTCACATGAGGATACAGAGAGGATCTAATAGAAGCTGCTGCTGTTCAGTCAATAAGAGAAAAAAAAGCTACAATGTATCAGTCCTGTCTACAACAAGGATATCAGGATTTATAATATAAGTTTTCATGTGTGTGTATGGCAGTGTGTATCTGATTCTGCCCCCATCTTGCTGCAGGTTGTGCTACCTGAGGCAAGAGGCTCAACTTGCCTCATGGATGGTGCACCCCTGGTATAGGGAAGACCATAGATTCCTACAATCTGCTGCGTACAATGCCCCTCCTTGATGATACACTTTAGATTCAAGGTCAGTACTGCTGAGACCCCCCCTTCCCCCCAACTTCTATTATGTCTCCCATACGCTGAACAGAGAAAGTAGAGGAGAATCTGCTCTGTAAATCTCTCACTCAGTTTAACATGTCTACTTATACCATGGGCTAGTGTAAAATATTGACTAATTCCAAACCAGGCAAGTACAAAATATTTAACAATTCCCTGGTAGGCTGGTGTAAAATATCTGAGAGCTCCCTGGTAGCCAAGTGTAAAATATGTGCAAATTCCCCGGTGGGCTAGAGCAAAATTTCTGATAGCTTTCTGGTGGGCTAGAGGAAAATATCTGAGAGCTCCCTACTGGGCTAGTGTAAAATATTTGAGAATACCTGGTGAACTATCATAAAATATGTAATAATACCTCTGTCCTATATGACTCAGTAGCCTGTGGTGCTCATAAGGACTTATAGGTCCCAGGCTGTGGGGTTGTAGGTCCCTCTAGTGGACTCGTTTGACCCTCCACCCCGTCTGCAGCAGTAAATATGCAGATATGATGTTATTGTACCGCTGTGACTCTAATGGTCTAAATACTGAAGATGATTTAACATCTGGTTTTATGCGTCGTCCTGAAATATAATGAATAGTTTGTGCTTATTTCCATGTAAACGGCTTCTACTAAATACAGTGCAAAATAATAGCAACTGCTGCTCGGATCCTCGGCAGGAGAATCCTGGAACATATGGCGGATCCGCTCCGAGCCCTCGTCCCCCCTCTCCCAGCAGTTACCACTAATTGAATTACTTCAATGGATGACAGAGGGGACACATCCAGAATGTTCCTTCAGCTTATCTTCCAGAGGCCACAAGATCAGATTCCAGCTGCAGAACCCTGAGCCTCGCCCCAATGCTTCACCGCAAGGAACTCCGGTTCGGGGGTTTGTTTGGAAAACAAATTTTCAAGACTGTAAAGTGCTAGGCTTATAATAAATACTGGTAAAGAGAGATAGAAAGGAGAATCTCCTGATAAATATTGAGCAGCGAGGGTGCATCGAAAACCTGGTCCAATAGGGTCCCAGGTACCCACCCAAGGTGAGCAGAGCAGATGGCCATAACTTTCTCATAGATCCAGGCACCGTGACTGTGGAAATCTAGTTATATATGTTGTCTATGGCTTCCTTCCTCTTACATTCATCTTTTTAAATTATGCTAATGAGCCTTAATGGGAACACGTCAGCAGAAATTAACCTTTATAATCTGGCACCTCCTTCCACTCTCTGTCAGATCTTCAAGTTATTCCCTGAAGTGAAAGCCCTCCTGTGTTTGCTAGTGTTCCAGCGTTCCCAGGTTTCCTCTGTGTGTTTTTTCTCCTGTGTTCCTGTGGCGTTCCATGTTCCTGTGGCAGTCCCGTGTTCCTGTGGCGGTTATCCTGAGGTCCTGCCATCCAGATATCCTGCCATCCAGAGGTCCTGCCATTCCGATGTCCTGCCATTCCGATGTCCTGCCATTCTGAGGACCTGCCATTCAGAGGACCTGCCATTCTGAGGACCTGCCATTCCGAGGTCCTGCCTTCCCTGCTCCCCTACATTGGCTGCCACTGCAGGCCTAGTCACACCCGTGGAACGACTTGGTGGCATCCCGCCACAGCAAGACCATCCAGCTTTGCGGCGGGCTCTAAGGTGGCGTTTGTCTTCTGTTTGCTCTCTGGAGAGGCCCTGGCCTGAGCTGCTCCTCTATGGGATAGTGGTGATCCGGACATGGCTACCTATAGCATGTTCCTGGCAAAAATTTAGTCCAGGTTCGAGCAACCTCAATTCCAGCTCCCACATCGGCCCTCCCAGTCCCCGGCCTTCCCAGAGGCCGCTCCAGAGTCTCTGGCCTTCCCAGAGACCACTTCAGAGTCTCCGGCCTTCCCAGAGGCCGTTCCAGAGTCTCTGGCCTTCCCAGAGGCCACTCCAGAGTCTCCAGCCTTCCCAGAGGCCACTCCAGAGTGTCTCTGGCCTTTCCAGAGGCCGCTGAAGAGTCTCTGGCCTTCCCAGAGGCCGCTCCAGAGGCTCCGGCCTTGCCAGAGGCCGCTCCATATTCCGTAAGCCCCTGCAGCTTCCCAGCGCTGCTCTGGCCTCCCAAGAGTCGCTAAAGCCTCCGCAACTTCCCAGGGCCGCCCCTGCCTTCCAGGGGCCAACCCAGCCTCTGCAGCTTCCTACCGTTGCCCCGGCCTACCAGGGGCCAACCCAGCCTCCGCAGCTTCCCAGCTCTGCCCCAGCCTTGCAGGGGCCAACCCAGCCTTCACAGCTTCTAAGCGCTGCTCCGGCATCCCAAGAGCCACTTCAGCCTCCGGCGGTACTACTTGCAGAGGAGTCAGTGCAAGTTACCAAAGTCCATCTCCTGGCCAAAGGATGCTCCAGATGTCTCCAGGATATCCGCAGCCTGTTCCCTGCCAGTTACAAACACCTCATTCGGGTTTGTCCTGTCTTCACTGTTCCTGCTCTCCTCCTCAAGTGTCCAGTCACTGAGAAGAATTGGAGGAGGCGGAGAAAGAAGAAGAGAGAGCTGAAGAAGAAGAGGAAGAATAGGGGGGTACTGTCACGGGTGCCCCCGCAATCCATGTCAAGGATCACCCGTGCTCCGCAATGTGGAGCCCTACTACCCCGGCCCGGACTTAACTCTCCTGCCTCCTGCATGGCTTCAGTCCCGACCAGGCCACGATCCTGTTTTGACTGGGCCACACGCATCCCCGCTCAGTAGGGCCCTCGCAACCGCTCTCTGGGATTTACAGGGCCAGCGTCCACAAGAACTAATTGGCGCTGGCTAATCCGGTTTGCCTTTATAATCCGGCACCTCCCTCCACTCTCTGCCGGATCTTCAAGTCATTCCCTGAAGTGAAATCCCACTTGTGTTTCCTAGGTTTCCTCTGTGTGTCTATTCTCCAGTGTTCCTCCGAGTTTCCGTGTTGTGTTCCAGTGTTGCTGTGGCGTTCCCGTGTACTTGTGGCAGTCCCTTTTTCGTGTGGCAGTCCCTTGTTCCTGTGGCGATCCCGTGTTCCTGTGGCAGTCATCCTAAGGTACTGCCAACCATGTGGTCCTGCCATCCAGAGGTCTTGCCATTCTGAGGTCCTGCCATTCCAAGGTCCTGCCATTCCGAAGTCCTGCCATCCCTGCTTCCCTACCTTGGCTGCCACCATGGGCCTAGTCCCTCCTGTGGAACGACCTGGTGGCTTCCAGCTGCAGTAAGACCATCCTGCTTTGTGTCGGGCACTGGCGAAGACCGGGGGCCACTTAGATTCCAGTCCCAGGTTGCGGCAAGTACCATCATCACCCGCGGTGGTCCAGGGAGTCCACAGACTCTAGCCCAAAGAGACTCTCCCACACCCCCATGTGTGACAACCAGTATGTTGTCAAGCAGCTGAAAACTTTCCAAGTCATGTTTCTTTCATGGCTCAGGGTGGTGGCATCATCCAGAAAATCAACTTTGAAGTGAGATGTAAATTTGTTGTATGAAGACAAGACTTTAACATTGGATTCAAGCTCTCCCTGTCTCACAATGCCCCCTTCACAGTAATTGATGATCCTGCACTCAGAGACATCACTAACCAGATCTCCTGAAGTCTGGTACATGATGATCACAGAGGAGGAGGCGTTCAGAGGCAGGGAGAGCTTGACTTTACTGTTAAACTGTTCACCTCCTTGACTTTATACTACCAACTTGTATTTCACTTTAAATTTGATTTTCAGGGTGATGGAACCATGCTGGGCTAGGAAAGAAACATGATCTATTAGATGTAAATCTGCTAGAAAATATACAGGTAGTAGTTTATTAAGGTAATTTCTGATGACAGGTCCCCTTTAAGGGCTCTGAAGGGCTTACCACAGCCCCTTCATACTGTAGCTTTTCAGCCTGTTACACTGTGTAGGAGCAAATGCTGAGGTTGATGGGGGTCCTACATAGATATTAGATAGAAAAATGAAAGATATTAGATGGATAGATACAGATATCTGATAGATATAAATCTATACGGCTAGATGAATAGATAGATATGTAATGGTCCTTCCAGTGCAGCGATAACAAAATATCCTACTAGATTACGTATGTCCATAGAGCCTGATCACCTCAGTGTGCCATCTACTGTCTATATCTGGTATTGCATCTGCATATCACCTGCCCAGGAAGGAATGTTTACATGTTGACCAATGATATGTAATGTTTGATTAATGTGAATCTATTTGTAACAAGGTCCCTGGTTGGATAAGTGATCTTTCCTCTCCCAGGTAAAGTTTATATCAAGCTCTTTGAAGATAGAAAGTTCTAGATTGAGACCAATTCTTTCCTGAGATGAGAAGCAGTTGTGGATGTGGATGTAATCTAGACACACGGCCTACAGATACCAGGCCTTCTGCTTGCAGCTATGACTACATACAGAGCCTTGCCAGACATAATCAAACCAGCTACCTGGACAGAAAAAAACTGTTACCTTGTCCTATTTCCTTTTCTGTGTTCTGGAATAAAGGATCTATGAGTTGATGTTTTACATCCTTTGTCTCCGTGTGATTCCCGGAAGCTGCTAACATCTAGGGCAGTGGTTCTCAACCTTTCTAATGCTGTGACCCCGCAATACAGTTCCTTATGCTGTGGTGACCCCAAACCATGCAACTCGCAGTAAAAACACAATAAAATTGCGGCTCCGATAGCTTTAGGCGACCCCCGGTTTTGGTCATTCGACCCCCGCTGGGGTCCCGACCCACAGGTTGAGAACCACTGATCTAGGGCCTCCCCTCTACCATCTACTCAGGGATACTTACACACATACACCAGGAGGGGCCCAGGGAGCACCACCATCCATACTGCAGCATCTCCATTCTTTCTTCCTACCCACCTGTCAGACACCTACCTGGCGTGGACGAGGCCTTTTCCACCTGGACCAATCTACCGTGACCCAGTCGAGTGCTGGAGCGGGCTGAAGTCAGACACTCAGATACCTCAGATACATTCAGATAAGGGCCGCACGGTGGCTGAGTGGGTAGCACTTCCACCTTGCAGCGCTGCAAAGAGCTTGTATGTTCTCTCTGTGTTTGCGTGGGTTTCCTCCGGGTCCTCCGGTTTCCTCCCACACTTCAAAACATACTGGTAGGTTGTTTAGATTGTTACCCCCATGGGGACAGGGTCCAATTTGCCATACTTTGTGCAGCGCTGCGCAATCTGTAGGCACTTTTGTGCGCCTAAGTGTAGTAGTTGCGCCTAAATTCTGGCGCACTGTTTTGCCAGAATTATCACAAGCTACAACCATCTGTGATAAGTATATTTTCTGCCTCTTATTAATCACTTTACTTAACACAGTTTAGGCGCAATTTTTGCGCAGTTTAGGCACAATGTTAGATTCAGGCACTTACATGTGATCCTGCTACAAGCTCCTCTCTGCTTCTCCCACAGCCCAGAATGAAGATAACACTCACAGCAGCACCCAGGTGTGTGACACCCAGCACCCAGTGACCTCCTCAGCAGTGGCTTCTCCTGGAGGGGATCCCCCAGTGCTGGTCTCCTGCTGCACCCCTGTAATTCTGCACAATATCCCCCTCAGACACTGTGCAGAATTACATGGGGGACACTTGTATGTCGTATCTGCAAGCTTCTGCAAACTTGTGCAAACTTCTCTCCTCTCTTGCTGTGAGCTCAGCGTTTGCAGAATGTTTTGTAAATAGAAGGTGATGAAGTGTAAATAGAGTCTGCAGCTCCTGTCTGTGATGTATCTAATGTATCTATTATATGTTCCAGTGTATGGCTGAGCTTTGCTGCTGGAAATGAGCTGTTCTGCAAAGGGGCTCAGTGCTTTCTTCTCAGATAACGCCACCTTCGGGCTGGAGTGTTTTTGCCCCGTTTTTGCGCCTAAATGAAAACGTTGCAAGTGATGAATATCATTAGGCGCAGCAAAACATCTGGATTGGTAAGATAGATGAGGGAAAGCTGGTTATTTTTGCTGCGCGGCTAGTTTGGCGTTTAATCGCAAAAATGGCGCAAAAACGGTGCGTCTGAATGAAAAGGCGCAAAAACAACAGAAAAAACGAGTGATAAATGTGGCCCTCTATAAATAAAGAATTATTACCTGGGGAATCCAACTTCCCCCAAGCCAATAGGTCAGGCCCCGGTGGGGGATGGTCCAGATAGATAAATAGTAAAGTTGAAAAATGACATATGTGCATCAAGTTCAACCAAGGAAGGAAAAAGAAGGTAAGAGAAACAATTCTACTGTATATTATAACATAACCATCAATGTTATTTTGTTGTATACAGGCATCAAGATAGATAGATAGATAGATAGATAGATAGATAGATAGATAGGAGATAGATAGATACATTGATGATAGATAGATATATATATGATAGATAGAGATAGATAAATAAAGATAAACAGAGATAGATAGATAGATAGATAGATAGATAGATAGATAGATAGATATGAGATAGATGGATAGACATACCTCCCAACCGTCCCGGTTTCGGCGGGACTTTCACGGTTTTTCAGCTGTGTCCCGCCGCCCCGGGAGGTTAAGAGGTTATCACGCTTTCCTCTGCATTGTCCCGGGCCAAGAGACTTTGTCCCGTCTCCTGGTCCCGGGACACACCGGCTGCAGAGACAGAGGAGGCAGCGCAGAGGCTGTGAAGGCAGAGCTCACAGCAGTGCACGGCCCCTCCTTCTCCTCCCCCGGGCCGCCCCCCTCCCCCTGTGTGAGCTGCCGCGGGATGTCTAAGGAGGAATCAACAGGGGGGAGGGGGGTGTCACCTGGAGATCGTGAGCCCCCAGCACAGAGCATGGCACAGCACGGCCCCTCCTCCTCCTCCCCCCCTGTGTGAGCTGCCACGATCTCTGAGGATGAATCTACAGGAGGGTCTGCTGCTGTGTGACCCGGAGACCCTCCGCTCCTGAAGCTGTGGAGGTGGAGGGGGCAGCCTGTGTGATGTGCCCCCCTCCAGAGGCTACAGACATCCATTAGGAGAATCTGCACAGCAGGGATGAGGTAGGACACAGCCTGACCCCCACACTGACCTGTAGCTGTGTATGCTGTGTGACAGGACACCTCTATCAGGGCTTGTATGGCAGCTTTGTGACATACAAGCCCTGAAATAATCGCAATGTCTTGTGAACCGCCAGACATTGCGATTATTTTTCCCTTCTCCACACCAAGGGGGATATAGCCATCAGTGAGCTATTAACCCCTAGGCACACCTGGACCTTATACCACGTCCCTGTGGCTAGATACTTAGCGCACCGGGACGTAGTATAGCGTCCCGCTTCTGGCACCGGCTCACGAACAGAGCCGGCACCAGAAGCTGCGGCTGGCAGCTGTCTATCACAGCTGACACCGCGCTGTAACACCCGCGATCGGAGCTGACTCCGATCGCGGGTGTTAACCCCTTACACGCCGCGGTCATGCATGATCACGGCGTGTAAGGCTGTTCCTCTTCTGGGCAGCCCCGAGGACTGCCAAGTGCCCTGGGGCTGCACAATCTCCCTGGAAGACAGTTTACACTGCTCTACAATAAAGAAGTATTGTAGAGCAGTGTATTGGACTTGAATAAAAAATAAATACATGAAATTATAAGCCCCTAAAATGTCACTTTCCCATAAAAACACTTAATAAAGTATAAAACACACAAAAACACAACCCCCACACACATACACATACATATACCGTATATTCCGGCGTATAAGACGACCCCCTACTTTCCTGTTTAAAATATAGAGTTTAAGATATATTCGCCGTATAAGATTACCCCTTTTCCAACGCATACAAAACACCGGTAAAAATTTAAAAAAAAACAGATTTGAATTTAACATGGTCCTTTTTTTAATGTAAATTCTTATGACATGCAGGTATATAGCAGGAAAACTGTCACTCATAAACATAAGGCATACAACAACAACATTACCATTACAGCACAGCCCCCAGTAGTATACAGCACTGCCCCCAGTAGTATACAGCACAGCCCCCAGTAGTATACAGCTTGCCCCCAGTAGTATACAGCACTGCCCCCAGTAGTATACAGCACAGCCCCCAGTAGTATACAGCACTGTCCCCAGTAGTATACAGCACAGCCCCCAGTAGTATACAGCACAACCCCCAGTAGTATACAGCACAACCCCCAGTAGTATACAGCACTGCCCCCAGTAGTATACAGCACTGCCCCCAGTAGTATACAGCACTGCCCCCAGTAGTATACAGCACAGCCCCCAGTAGTATACAGCACAGCCCCCAGTAGTATACAGCTTGCCCCCAGTAGTATACAGCACTGCCCCCAGTAGTATACAGCACAGCCCCCAGTAATATACAGCACAGCCCCCAGTAGTATACAGCACAGCCCCCAGTAGTATACAGCACTGCCCCCAGTAGTATACAGCACAGCCCCCAGTAGTATACAGCACAGCCCCCAGTAGTATACAGCACAGCCCCCACAGCCCCCAGTAGTATACAGCACAGCCCCCAGTAGTATACAGCACAGCCCCCAGTAGTATACAGCACTGCCCCCAGTAGTATACAGCACAGCCCCCAGTAGTATACAGCACAGCCCCCAGTAGTATACAGCACTGCCCCCAGTAGTATACAGCACAGCCCCCAGTAGTATACAGCTTGCCCCAGTAGTATACAGCACTGCCCCCAGTAGTATACAGCACTGCCCCCAGTAGTATACAGCACCGCCCCCAGTAGTATACAGCACTGCCCCCAGTAGTATACAGCACAGCCCCCAGTAGTATACAGCACAGCCCCCAGTAGTATACAGCACTGCCCCCAGTAGTATACAGCACTGCCCCCAGTAGTATACAGCACTGCCCCCAGTAGTATACAGCTTGCCCCCAGTAGTATACAGCTTGCCCCCAGTAGTATACAGCACTGCCCCCAGTAGTATACAGCACTGCTCCCAGTAGTATACAGCACAGCCCCCAGTAGTATACAGCACAGCCCCCAGTAGTATACAGCACTGCCCCCAGTAGTATACAGCACTGCCCCCAGTAGTATACAGCACTGCCCCCAGTAGTATACAGCTTGCCCCCAGTAGTATACAGCTTGCCCCCAGTAGTATACAGCACTGCCCCCAGTAGTATACAGCACAGCCCCCAGTAGTATACAGCACAGCCCCAGTAGTATACAGCACTGCCCCCAGTAGTATACAGCACTGCCCCCAGTAGTATACAGCACTGCCCCCAGTAGTATACAGCACAGCCCCCAGTAGTATACAGCACAGCCCCCAGTAGTATACAGCACTGCCCCCAGTAGTATACAACACAGCCCCCAGTAGTATACAGCACAGCCCCCAGTAGTATACAGCACAGCCCCCAGTAGTATGCAGCTTGCCCCCAGTAGTATACAGCACAGCCCCCAGTAGTATACAGCCCCCAGTAGTATACAGCACTGCCCCCAGTAGTATACAGCACTGCCCCCAGTAGTATACAGCACTGCCCCCAGTAGTATACAGCACTGCCCCCAGTAGTATACAGCTTGCCCCCAGTAGTATACAGCTTGCCCCCAGTAGTATACAGCACTGCCCCCAGTAGTATACAGCACTGCCCCCAGTAGTATACAGCACTGCCCCCAGTAGTATACAGCTTGCCCCCAGTAGTATACAGCTTGCCCCCAGTAGTATACAGCACTGCCCCCAGTAGTATACAGCACTGCCCCCAGTAGTATACAGCACAGCCCCCAGTAGTATACAGCACAGCCCCAGTAGTATACAGCACTGCCCCCAGTAGTATACAGCACTGCCCCCAGTAGTATACAGCACTGCCCCCAGTAGTATACAGCACAGCCCCCAGTAGTATACAGCACAGCCCCCAGTAGTATACAGCACTGCCCCCAGTAGTATACAACACAGCCCCCAGTAGTATACAGCACAGCCCCCAGTAGTATACAGCACAGCCCCCAGTAGTATGCAGCTTGCCCCCAGTAGTATACAGCACAGCCCCCAGTAGTATACAGCCCCCAGTAGTATACAGCACTGCCCCCAGTAGTATACAGCACTGCCCCCAGTAGTATACAGCACTGCCCCCAGTAGTATACAGCACTGCCCCCAGTAGTATACAGCTTGCCCCCAGTAGTATACAGCTTGCCCCCAGTAGTATACAGCACTGCCCCCAGTAGTATACAGCACTGCCCCCAGTAGTATACAGCACTGCCCCCAGTAGTATACAGCACAGCCCCCAGTAGTATACAGCACAGCCCCCAGTAGTATACAGCTTGCCCCCAGTAGTATACAGCACTGCCCCCAGTAGTATACAGCACTGCCCCCAGTAGTATACAGCACAGCCCCCAGTAGTATACAGCACAGCCCCCAGTAGTATACAGCTTGCCCCCAGTAGTATACAGCACTGCCCCCAGTAGTATACAGCACTGCCCCCAGTAGTTTACAGCACCGCCCCCAGTAGTATACAGCACTGCCCCCAGTAGTATACAGCACAGCCCCCAGTAGTATACAGCACAGCCCCCAGTAGTATACAGCACTGCCCCCAGTAGTATACAGCACTGCCCCCAGTAGTATACAGCACTGCCCCCAGTAGTATACAGCTTGCCCCCAGTAGTATACAGCTTGCCCCCAGTAGTATACAGCACTGCCCCCAGTAGTATACAGCACTGCCCCCAGTAGTATACAGCACAGCCCCCAGTAGTATACAGCACAGCCCCCAGTAGTATACAGCACTGCCCCCAGTAGTATACAGCACTGCCCCCAGTAGTATACAGCACTGCCCCCAGTAGTATGCAGCTTGCCCCCAGTAGTATACAGCACAGCCCCCAGTAGTATACAGCCCCCAGTAGTATACAGCACTGCCCCCAGTAGTATACAGCACTGCCCCCAGTAGTATACAGCACTGCCCCCATTAGTATACAGCACAGCCCCCATTAGTATACAGCACAGCCCCCAGTAGTATACAGCACTGCCCCTAGTAGTATACAGCACAGCCCCCAGTAGTATACAGCACAGCCCCCAGTAGTATACAGCACAGCCCCCAGTAGTATACAGCACTGCCCCCAGTAGTATACAGCACAGCCCCCAGTAGTATACAGCACAGCCCCCAGTAGTATACAGCACTGCCCCCAGTAGTATACAGCACAGCCCCCAGTAGTATACAGCACAGCCCCCAGTAGTATACAGCACAGCCCCGAGGAGTATACAGCACAGCCCCCAGTAGTATACAGCACAGCCCCCAGTAGTATACAGCACAGCCCCCAGGAGTATACAGCACAGCCCCCAGTAGTATACAGCACAGCCCCCAGTAGTATACAGCACTGCCCCCAGTAGTATACAGCACTGCCCCCAGTAGTATACAGCACTGCCCTCAGTAGTATACAGCACTGCCCCCAGTAGTATACAGCACTGCCCCCAGTAGTATACAGCACTGCCCCCAGTAGTATACAGCACTGCCCTCAGTAGTATACAGCACTGCCCCCAGTAGTATACAGCTTGCCCCCAGTAGTATACAGCACAGCCCCCAGTAGTATACAGCACTGCCCCCAGTAGTATACAGCACAGCCCCCAGTAGTATACAGCACAGCCCCCAGTAGTATACAGCACAGCCCCCAGTAGTATACAGCACAGCCCAGCATTAAAAAAAAAACTTATATACTCACCCTCCGGTGGCCCCGATGTGCAGCGCTGCTCCCCTGATGTCCGCGCGGCTCATCTTCAGTCTTCCGCGCCGTCTTCTTTCTGCTGCCGGGCGCCGCCATCGATCTTCCCCGGCAGGCGCCTAGTATGATGCGCCGCTGCTGACGTCATACTAGGCGCTGCCCCGGGGAAAAACATGGTGGCGCCTGGCAGAAGAAAGAAGACGGCGCGGTAGGCTGAAGACGAGCCGCGCAGACATCGGGGCCACCGGAGGGTGAGTATGCGCCCCGATGTCTTTTTGAGGCTGCCGGCAGATTTTTGAGGCTGCTGGCAGCCATCGCTGTGAAAAACGGTGTTTTCGCTGCAATATGCAGCAAAGACTTACCGGCTATGGTGAGGGCTCAGCCCGTGAATACACGGCGGGCGGTCGGGATTACCGGCGTATAAGACGACCCCAGACAAGACAGAAGATTTTTCTGTCTTCAAAAGTCGTCTTATACGCCGGAATATATACGGTATTTTGGTATGTAACAATCTGTAAAAAAGAATCGTTACTGGACCTGCACGGTAAACGCCGGAGAAAAAAACGCAAAAAAACTTTCCAAAAAAAGATTTTTAATTAATACCTTTTAAAAAAAATGCTCTAAAAAGTGATATAAAAATGTTCTGCACTCTAAAACAAGACCACTAAAAAGAACAACTTAGCATCAGAAGATGGCAATATGAAGAGGAGGTTTTAATTTTTGTAAAAGTATAAAATCATTATAAAACCTATAATTTTGGTATCCTTGGGGACAGGAGAAGGAAACTGGAGGAGGCTGGGGTACAGGAGGAGAAGGCTGGGGGAAAGGAGGCTGGGGGGACACGATGATGCTGGAGGAGGCTGGGGGACAGGAGGAGAAGGCTGGGGGACAGGGGGCTGGAGGACAGGATGATGGATGCTGTGGTACAGGAGGAGGAGGCTGGGGGACAGGATGATGCTGGAGGAGGCTGGGGGACAGGAGGAGAAGGCTGGGGGGACACGATGATGCTGGAAGAGGCTGGGGGACAGGAGGAGGAGGCTGGGGGACAGGATGATGCTGGAAGAGGCTGGGGGACAGGAGGAGGAGGCTGGGGGAAAGGAGGCTGGGGGGACACGATGATGCTGGAAGAGGCTGGGGGACAGGAGGAGAAGGCTGGGGGACAGGAGGATGGAGGACAGGATGATGCTGGAGGAGGCTGGGGGACAGGAGGCTGGAGGACAGGATGGTGCTAGAGGAGGCTGGGGTACAGGAGGAGGAGGCTGGAGGACAGGATGATGCTGAAGGAGGCTGGGGTACAGGAGGAGGAGGCTGGAGGACAGGATGATGCTAGAGGAGGCTGGGGGACAGGAGGCTGGAGGACAGGATGATGCTAGAGGAGGCTGGGGGACAGGAGGCTGGAGGACAGGATGATGCTAGAGGAGGCTGGGGTACAGGAGGAGGAGGCTGGAGGACAGGATGATGCTGAAGGAGGCTGGGGTACAGGAGGAGGAGGCTGGAGGACAGGATGATGCTAGAGGAGGCTGGAGGACAGGATGATGCTAGAGGAGGCTGGAGGACAGGATGATGCTAGAGGAGGCTGGGGTACAGGAGGAGGAGGCTGGGGGACAGGAGGCTGGAGGACAGGATGATGCTGGGGGACAGGAGGCTGGAGGACAGGATGATGCTAGAGGAGGCTGGAGGACAGGATGATGCTAGAGGAGGCTGGGGTACAGGAGGAGGAGGCTGGGGGACAGGAGGCTGGAGGACAGGATGATGCTGGAGGACAGGATGATGCTAGAGGAGGCTGGGGGACAGGAGGCTGGAGGACAGGATGATGCTAGAGGAGGCTGGAGGACAGGATGATGCTAGAGGAGGCTGGAGGACAGGATGATGCTAGAGGAGGCTGGAGGACAGGATGATGCTAGAGGAGGCTGGGGTACAGGAGGAGGAGGCTGGGGGACAGGAGGCTGGAGGACAGGATGATGCTGGGGGACAGGAGGCTGGAGGACAGGATGATGCTAGAGGAGGCTGGGGGACAGGAGGCTGGAGGACAGGATGATGCTAGAGGAGGCTGGGGTACAGGAGGAGGAGGCTGGGGGACAGGAGGCTGGAGGACAGAATGATGCTGGAGGACAGGATGATGCTAGAGGAGGCTGGGGGACAGGAGGCTGGAGGACAGGAGCTACAGGAGGAGGATAGAGGACAGAAGGCTACAGGAGGAGGATGGAGGACAGGAGGCTACAGGAGAAGGATAGAGGACAGGAGGCTACAGGAGGAGGATAGAGGACAGGAGGCTACAGGAGGAGGATAGAGGACAGGAGGCTACAGGAGGAGGGTAGAGGACAGGAGGCTACAGGATTAGGATGGAGGACAGGAGCTACAGGAGGAGGATGGAGGACAGGAGGTTACAGGAGGAGGCTGGAGGACAGGAGTTACAGGAGGAGGCTGGAGGACAGGAGGCTACAGGAGGAGGCTGGAGGCCAGGAGACTACAGGAGGAGGCTGGAGGCCAGGAGACTACAGGAGGAGGCTGGAGGACAGGAGGCTACAGGAGGAGGCTGGAGGCCAGGAGACTACAGGAGGAGGCTGGAGGACAGGAGACTACAGGAGGAGGCTGGAGGCCAGGAGACTACAGGAGGAGGCTGGAGGACAGGAGGCTACAGGAGGAGGCTGGAGGCCAGGAGACTACAGGAGGAGGATGGAGGACAGAAGGGAACAAAATGAGGAGGATAGAGAACTGGGACTACACCATGTGAGAAGGGGTAGGTGTAGGAGTTCAGATAGTATTATGTGTAAGTTTGGGGAGATAAATAAAAGTGCAAAACCAAATGTAAAGGCAGAATAAAATAAAAAAGAGGGGTCTTATATGGTTTACATGTTGCAGAGTTGCATTAGGGGATATTATATTGGTCCACGGGAAGGGGGGGGGCAAATTAAGGGGTGTTGTACCATGGGGGCACCATCAAGGTAGATATTATACTATGCCTGTGGGTGGGACAGTGGGCGTGGTTTAGAAAAAGGGGGAGGGGCTTTGTGTCCCTCTTTCTCTTGCCCAAAAGTTGGGAGGTATGGATAGATATGAGATTTTGGAAGCCAATATCAGCAAAAACATTTTCTCTATATGAACCATTTAATGAACAGAACTCTGATGAACTGAATTGTATCATATAAAGGGATTAGCCAAAATCTTATTCCAAGTATCACCATGGGACGTGCCTGACAGATACAGAAAGGGTTACACAGACATGAGTGTATGTGATGCTGATCCGTCACCTCCGTGTCTCGCGCCTCTGACATCACGCTGTGTATCCTTCGGTTACATTTGACCTTACAAATAACAATCGTGAGGACAGGATACGCCGTATTTTTGGAGCTCAGTAATCAAACTCTTGTTCTGCCTATAAAAGGCTTTTATTCCGCAGGGTTAACGGCCCGATTGACGTCTCTCGGAGAAGACTTCCTTCCTGTCGTGTTGGGAAAGGAAAGATGTAATTATAGGCGGCCTGTGAATGAGATTGTAGGAAGGGGAATTCTAATTAAACCGAAATGTGACAAAAAAAATATAATGAATTTAAAGGTTTGATAGGAAACGCAGCTCAGAGCCGAAAAAAAACTTGCAATTGTCATCAATATTTGGCTGAGATAAAAGCAGTGGGAAAATGAGATTTTGGGCTGAAGTTGATAGATAAGGCGAATTACAGGGAGTTGTCTCTAATGGATATTCTATAATTCAGGAGGAAAAATTGAAACGTAGAAGGTTAATGATCTCGGAAACAATTCATCCATCATGGAGCATTTATCAATTTTCACTCACCTACTTTTCAGGGTGTTTTATGTCACCCACCCTGCGCTCCTGGCAGAGGACATGGTCTGGTCACATTCCCAAGGTCATCTTTACACACTCCTACAGTCACATCTCCAATCATGATTGGAATAAATGAATGTAGTCTTTAAAGGAAATCAATAGAGATGAGCGAACATGCTCGTCCGAGCTTGATGCTCGGTCGAGCATTAGGGTACTCGAAACTGCTCGTTACTCGGACGAATACTTCGCCCGCTCGAGAAAATGGCAGCTCCCGCCGTTTTGCTTTTTGGCGGCCAGAAACAGAGCCAATCACAAGCCAGGAGACTCTGCACTCCACCCAGCATGACGTGGTACCCTTACACGTCGATAGCAGTGGTTGGCTGGCCAGATCAGGTGACCCTGGGATAGACTAGCCGCTGGCCGCGCTGCTCGGATCATTCTGTCTCTGGATGCCGCTAGGGAGAGAGCTGCTGCTGCTCAGGGAAAGCGTTAGGGTGTTCTATTAGCTTACTGTTAGGCAGGAGTGATTCTCAAAGAACCCAACAGCCCTTCTTAGGGCTACAATAACGTTCTACTTTTTTTATTTTAATTTGCATCTTTTACCATTTTGTGAGGAATTAGCAGGGGGACTTGCTACCGTTGTGTTTAGCTCTTAGTGGCACACATATCCATAGCAAAGACCGAAGTGGGAAAATTCAGTAGGGGTTGGATTTCTATTAGGCAATAACTCAGTGTCATCTCATCTGGCATAGTAGTGTGCTTCCTTTGATACTTGGCTAGAAAATAGCCATAGGAGAATACAAACAGCTTCTTGAAGCCTACAGTAGCGTTCTATATATTTGATTTCTGGTTGATCTGCTGGTGACTGTAGTTTCTGCAGTGCATGTACTTGCCAATTCTGAGCAATTTGTAGTGGGACTTGCGACCGCTGTGTTCTGCGCTTAGTGGCGCACATATCCATAGCAAAGGCTGAAGTGGCAAAATTCAGTAGGGGTTGGATTTCTATTAGGCAATAACTCAGTGTCATCTCATCTGGCATAGTACTGTGCTTCCTTTGATACTTGGCTAGAAAATAGCCATAGGAGAATACAAACAGCTTCTTGAAGCCTACAGTAGCGTTCTATATATTTGATTTCTGGTTGATCTGCTGGTGACTGTAGTTTCTGCAGTGCATGTACTTGCCAATTCTGAGCAATTTGTAGTGAGACTTGCGACCGCTGTGTTCTGCGCTTAGTGGCGCACATATCCATAGCAAAGGCTGAAGTGGCAAAATTCAGTAGGGGTTGGATTTCTATTAGGCAATAACTCAGTGTCATCTCATCTGGCATAGTACTGTGCTTCCTTTGATACTTGGCTAGAAAATAGCCATAGGAGAATACAAACAGCTTCTTGAAGCCTACAGTAGCGTTCTATATATTTGATTTCTGGTTGATCTGCTGGTGACTGTAGTTTCTGCAGTGCATGTACTTGCCAATTCTGAGCAATTTGTAGTGGGACTTGCGACCGCTGTGTTCTGCGCTTAGTGGCGCACATATCCATAGCAAAGGCTGAAGTGGCAAAATTCAGTAGGGGTTGGATTTCTATTAGGCAATAACTCAGTGTCATCTCATCTGGCATAGTACTGTGCTTCCTTTGATACTTGGCTAGAAAATAGCCATAGGAGAATACAAACAGCTTCTTGAAGCCTACAGTAGCGTTCTATATATTTGATTTCTGGTTGATCTGCTGGTGACTGTAGTTTCTGCAGTGCATGTACTTGCCAATTCTGAGCAATTTGTAGTGAGACTTGCGACCGCTGTGTTCTGCGCTTAGTGGCGCACATATCCATAGCAAAGGCTGAAGTGGCAAAATTCAGTAGGGGTTGGATTTCTATTAGGCAAGAACTCAGTGTCATCTCATCTGGCATAGTACTGTGCTTCCTTTGATACTTGGCTAGAAAATAGCCATAGGAGAATACAAACAGCTTCTTGAAGCCTACAGTAGCGTTCTATATATTTGATTTCTGGTTGATCTGCTGGTGACTGTAGTTTCTGCAGTGCATGTACTTGCCAATTCTGAGCAATTTGTAGTGAGACTTGCGACCGCTGTGTTCTGCGCTTAGTGGCGCACATATCCATAGCAAAGGCTGAAGTGGCAAAATTCAGTAGGGGTTGGATTTCTATTAGGCAATAACTCAGTGTCATCTCATCTGGCATAGTACTGTGCTTCCTTTGATACTTGGCTAGAAAATAGCCATAGGAGAATACAAACAGCTTCTTGAAGCCTACAGTAGCGTTCTATATATTTGATTTCTGGTTGATCTGCTGGTGACTGTAGTTTCTGCAGTGCATGTACTTGCCAATTCTGAGCAATTTGTAGTGAGACTTGCGACCGCTGTGTTCTGCGCTTAGTGGCGCACATATCCATAGCAAAGGCTGAAGTGGCAAAATTCAGTAGGGGTTGGATTTCTATTAGGCAATAACTCAGTGTCATCTCATCTGGCATAGTACTGTGCTTCCTTTGATACTTGGCTAGAAAATAGCCATAGGAGAATACAAACAGCTTCTTGAAGCCTACAGTAGCGTTCTATATATTTGATTTCTGGTTGATCTGCTGGTGACTGTAGTTTCTGCAGTGCATGTACTTGCCAATTCTGAGCAATTTGTAGTGGGACTTGCGACCGCTGTGTTCTGCGCTTAGTGGCGCACATATCCATAGCAAAGGCTGAAGTGGCAAAATTCAGTAGGGGTTGGATTTCTATTAGGCAATAACTCAGTGTCATCTCATCTGGCATAGTACTGTGCTTCCTTTGATACTTGGCTAGAAAATAGCCATAGGAGAATACAAACAGCTTCTTGAAGCCTACAGTAGCGTTCTATATATTTGATTTCTGGTTGATCTGCTGGTGACTGTAGTTTCTGCAGTGCATGTACTTGCCAATTCTGAGCAATTTGTAGTGAGACTTGCGACCGCTGTGTTCTGCGCTTAGTGGCGCACATATCCATAGCAAAGGCTGAAGTGGCAAAATTCAGTAGGGGTTGGATTTCTATTAGGCAATAACTCAGTGTCATCTCATCTGGCATAGTACTGTGCTTCCTTTGATACTTGGCTAGAAAATAGCCATAGGAGAATACAAACAGCTTCTTGAAGCCTACAGTAGCGTTCTATATATTTGATTTCTGGTTGATCTGCTGGTGACTGTAGTTTCTGCAGTGCATGTACTTGCCAATTCTGAGCAATTTGTAGTGGGACTTGCGACCGCTGTGTTCTGCGCTTAGTGGCGCACATATCCATAGCAAAGGCTGAAGTGGCAAAATTCAGTAGGGGTTGGATTTCTATTAGGCAAGAACTCAGTGTCATCTCATCTGGCATAGTACTGTGCTTCCTTTGATACTTGGCTAGAAAATAGCCATAGCAATAGGATAGCATTGTTTGGTTTTAAAAACTCAAAAAAAAACAAAAAACACAAAAAAAAAAAAAAACACAAAAAAAAACAAAAAAAAGTAAAAAAAAAAAATAAAGTTATAACTCTCATTTTAAAAATGTTTAACCCGAGGGCTAGGGGTAGAGGACGAGGGCGGGGACGTGGGCGTCCAACTACTGCAGGGGTCAGAGGCCGTGGTCCTGGGCGGGGTGAGACACCACCTGCTGATGAGGGAGCAGGGGAACGCCGCAGAGCTACACTCCCTAGGTTCATGTCTGAAGTTACTGGGACTCGTGGTAGAGCACTGTTGAGGCCAGAACAGTGCGAACAGGTGATGTCGTGGATTGCTGACAATGCTTCGAGCAATTTGTCCACCACCAGTCAGTCTTCCACGCAGTCCACCCATGTCACCGAAATCGCCACTCCTCCAGCTCCTGCACCTCAGCCTCCTCCCCCCCAGTCTGCCCCCTCCCAGGAAAATTTGGCATTTGAACCGGCATACTCTGAGGAACTGTTTTCTGGACCCTTCCCACAGTCACAAACCACTTGTCCGGTTGCTGCTGAGCAATTTTCCGATGCCCAGGTTTTCCACCAGTCACAGTCTGTGGGTGATGATGACCTTCTTGACGTAGTGGAAGTGTGTAAAGAGGTGTCCGACGATGAGGAGACACGGTTGTCAGACAGTGGGGAAGTTGTTGTCAGGGCAGGAAGTCCGAGGGGGGAGCAGACTGAGGGATCGGAGGATGATGAGGTGACAGACCCAAGCTGGGTTGAGAGGCCGGGTGAACACAGTGCTTCTGAGACGGAGGAGAGTCCTCGACCTGAACAGGTTGGAAGAGGCAGTGGTGGGGCCAGACGGAGAGGCAGGGCCAGAGCTGGTGCATCAGCGCCACTGTCAACTAGTGAAGCTCCCGTGGTGAGGGCTCTTGCGGCGAGGGCTAGATCTTCAGAAGTGTGGAGGTTCTTTAAGGAAACACCGGATGACCGACGGACTGTGGTGTGCAACATTTGCCAAACCAGGCTCAGCAGGGGTTCCACCACTACTAGCTTAACTACCACCAGTATGCGCAGGCATATGAATGCTAAGCACCCCACTCAGTGGCAACAAGCCCGTTCACCTCCGGCCGTGCACACCACTGCTCCTTCCCCTGTGTCAGCTGCTAGTCAGCCCCCTGCCCAGGACCCTGCCACAAAAACCCCATCGTCGCCTCCACGATCCTCCACAGCATCCACCAGCGTTCAGCTCTCCATACCCCAGACGCTGGAGCGGAAACGCAAATATAGTGCAACCCACCCGCACGCCCAAGCCCTTAATGTGCACATCTCCAGATTGCTTAGCCTGGAGATGCTGCCCTATAGGCTAGTAGAGACCGAGGCCTTTCGCAACCTCATGGCGGCGGCCGCCCCTCGGTATTCGGTCCCCAGCCGCCACTACTTTTCCCGATGTGCCGTCCCAGCCCTGCACCAGCACGTGTCAGACAACATCATCCGTGCCCTGACCAACGCCGTTTCTGACAAGGTCCACCTGACCACGGACACGTGGACGAGTGCTGCCGGGCAGGGCCACTATATATCGCTGACGGCACATTGGGTTAACTTGGTGGAGGCTGGGACCGAGTCTGACCCTGGGGCTGCTCATATACTGCCGACGCCGAGGATTGCGGGGCCTACCTCGGTCCAGGTGTTTCAGGCCTACTATGCCTCCTCCTCCTCCCACCCCTCCTCCACCTCCTCCTCCGAACTACCATCCGTGGGCACGGCGCCATCAGTCGGTAGCTCTAGGCACAGCAGCAGTGCCGTCGCTAAGCGACAGCAGGCGGTGCTCAAACTGCTGAGCCTAGGCGACAAAAGGCACACCGCCCAAGAGCTATTACAGGGCATCACGGCGCAGACTGATCTGTGGCTGGCACCGCTGAACCTCAAGCCGGGAATGGTTGTGTGTGACAACGGCCGTAACCTGGTGGCGGCTCTGCAACTCGGCAGACTGACACATGTGCCATGCCTGGCCCATGTGTTAAATCTGATAGTGCAGCGTTTCCTCAAGACATACCCCAATCTGTCTGATTTGCTCACGAAGGTGCGCCGCATCTGTGCGCATTTCAGGAAGTCCAGCCCAGATGCTGCCACTCTCAGGGCAGCGCAGCGCCGCCTCCAACTGCCCGCTCACCGACTGTTGTGCGACGTGCCCACGAGGTGGAATTCAACACTGACCATGTTATCCAGAGTTTACCAGCAGCGCAGAGCGATTGTAGACTGCCAGATGTCAACTTCCACCAGAACTGGTAGTCAGGTCAGTCAGCTTCCTCAAGTCTACAATGAGGAGTGGACGTGGATGTCTGATATCTGTCAGGTGCTGAGTAACTTTGAGGAGTCAACACAGATGGTCAGTGGCGATGCCGCCATCATCAGCCTCACCATCCCGCTGCTTGGCCTGTTGAAAAACTCTCTGGTCAGCATGAAGTCGGAAGCTTTGCGCTCGTCACAAGAGACGGGGGAAGAATATTCCCTTGTTGATAGCCAAAGCACCCTGAGGTCTGTTTCTCAGCGCATATCGGAGGAGGTGGAGGTGGAGGAGGATGAGGAGGAAGAGGAGGAGAATGTTGGCGAGACACAAGAGGGGACCATTGTTGAGTCCTTCACTGTTCAGCGTGTATGGGCAGAAGAAGAGGAGTTGGAGGAGTTGGAGGAGGAGGAAATGGACAGTCAGGCCAGTGAGGGGAGTGAATTCTTACGCGTTGGTACTCTGGCGCATATGGCAGATTTCATGCTAGGCTGCCTATCCCGTGACCCTCGCGTTCAAAGAATTTATTCCAGCACCGATTACTGGGTGTTCACTCTCCTGGACCCACGGTACAAGCAAAATCTTCCCACTCTCATCCCTGGAGAGGAAAGGAGTGTGAGAATGCATGAATACCAGCAGGCCCTGGTGCACAAGCTGAAACAGTATTTCCCTTCTGACAGCGCTAGCGGCAGAGTGCGTAGTTCTGCGGGACAAGTAGCGAGGGAGAGTAGGCGAGCAGGCAGCTTGTCCAGCACTGGCAAGGGTACGCTTTACAAGGCTTTTGCCAGCTTTATGTCACCCCAGCAAGACACTGTCACCTGTCCCCAGTCTCGGCAGAGTAGGGCTGATCTTTACAGAAAGATGGTGAGGGAGTACGTAGCTGACCATACCATCGTCCTAAATGATCACACAGCTCCCTACAACTACTGGGTTTCAAAGCTGGACATGTGGCACGAACTGGCGCTGTACGCCTTGGAGGTTCTTGCCTGCCCTGCCGCTAGCGTCTTGTCCGAGCGGGTTTTCAGTGCAGCTGGTGGCATCATCACCGATAAGCGTACACGCCTGTCGACTGACAGCGCTGACAGGCTGACGCTTATTAAAATGAATAAAGGCTGGATTTCTCAGAATTTCCAATCTCCACCAGGTGAAGGAAGCTCAACCTGAATAATTGATCCACTCCTCCTCCTCCTCCTCATTTTCCTCCTTCTCCTCCTCTTTGTACAGTAAAGCAGAGGAAAATGGCTATTTTTTGACAGGGCCCACTGGCTCTTGCTATAGTACTTCATGCATTTAATTTTTCTGGAGGGCCACCTACCCGGTCCTCTGTTTGAAACAATTTTTGTGAGTGCCACATACAGGCACTCAATCTATTCCATTTTACTGCAGGGCCACCTACCTGCTCCTCTGGTTTGAACAATTTTTGGGACTGCCACATACAGGCACTCAATCTATTCCATTTTACTGGAGGGCCACCTACCTGCTCCTCTGGTTTGAAACATTTTTGGGACTGCCACATACAGGCACTCAATCTATTCCATTTTACTGCAGGGCCACCTACCTGCTCCTCTGGTTTGAACAATTTTTGGGACTGCCACATACAGGCACTCAATCTATTCCATTTTACTGGAGGGCCACCTACCTGCTCCTCTGGTTTGAACAATTTTTGGGACTGCCACATACAGGCACTCAATCTATTCCATTTTACTGGAGGGCCACCTACCTGCTCCTCTGGTTTGAAACATTTTTGGGACTGCCACATACAGGCACTCAATCTATTCCATTTTACTGCAGGGCCACCTACCTGCTCCTCTGGTTTGAACAATTTTTGGGACTGCCACATACAGGCACTCAATCTATTCCATTTTACTGCAGGGCCACCTACCTGCTCCTCTGGTTTGAAACATTTTTGGGACTGCCACATACAGGCACTCAATCTATTCCATTTTACTGCAGGGCCACCTACCTGCTCCTCTGGTTTGAAACATTTTTGGGACTGCCACATACAGGCACTCAATCTATCCCATTTTACTGGAGGGCCACCTACCTGCTCCTCTGGTTTGAAAAATGTTTGGGACTGCCACATACAGGCACTATCCAAATTAAATTGTCTCCATAGCAGCCTCCACACGTTGTCTCCATTGCTACCTCCAAAAGTCGTCCATATAGCTGCCTCCATACATCGTCCCTTTATCAAACGAGGTGTGTCAGGCAGAAATTTGGGTTGTTTTCATGGATTCCACATCAAAGTTGTTAACTTTGTCGCCACCCTGCTGTGTTATCCACAAAATATACTGGCAAACTTTTACCATTTACGGATATTATTTCAGCGCTTCTTGCGCAGATGTTTACATTCCCCTCACCCGGCATATCCTAAACTTATAAGAACGCTACTACACTTGATCTTATACAAAAGGTTCTTAGAAGTGCTGTTTGGGGAGTAGCCTAGAGACAGGGGCTTGGATTGGCGAAAGCTCGCCTGGCAGCGGAACGCCAGCTCCATGCGCATCATGCGCTTCTTGCGCATCTGTTTACATTCCCCTCACCCGCCATATCCCAAACTTATGAGAACGCTACTACACTTAACTTGGTGCAGGCTGGGACCGAGTCTGACCCTGGGGCTGGTCATATACTGCCGACGCAGAGAATTGCGGGGCCTACCTCGGTCCAGGTCTCAAAGGCCTACTATACCTCCTCCCACCCCTCCTCCACCTCCTCCTCCTCCGAATTACCATCCGTGGGCATGGCGCCATCAGTCGGTAGCTCTAGGCACAGCAGCAGTGCCGTCGCTAAGCGACAGCAGGCGGTGCTGAAACTGCTGAGCCTAGGCGATAAAAGGCACACCGCCCAAGAGCTATTACAGGGCATTCCACATCAAAGTTGTTAACTTTGTCGCCACCCTGCTGTGTAATCCCCAAAATATACTTGCAAACTTTTACCATTTAGGGATATTATTTCAGCGCTTCTTGCGCATCTGTTTACATTCCCCTCACCCGGCATATCCTAAACTTATAAGAACGCTACTACACTTGATCTTATACAAAAGGTTCTTAGAAGTGCTGTTTGGGGAGTAGCCTAGAGACACGGGCTTGGATTGGCGAAAGCTCGCCTGGCAGCGAAGCGCCAGCTCCATGCCAAGATCCAACTAACATAGTTTTAACTGCAGCACCTTTAATCTACTACTAGTTCACTGCCTCCATACATGGTCCCCTTATCAAACGAGCTGTGTCAGGCAGAATTTTGGGTTGTTTTCATGGCTTCCATGTTAACTTTGTCGCCACCCTGCTGTGTAATCCACAAAATATACTGGCAAACTTTTATCATGTACCGATATTATTTGAGCGCTTCTTGCTCACCTCCTTTGGTTCCTCTCTGCTACCCATTGGTTTGAAGCCTGAGTCCATTTAGGGTATGTTGCCATGCCTGCCGCTGCTGCCGCTGCCTCTGCATGCCGTCCCCTATAGTGTCAGGGTCAATTATTGGATGTTTTAGATGCTATCTAGCTTCATTCTGTCACTCTGTCATGGCCATGCTGTTGCCCATAATTTTGGCATAATGGTGCGATTATGCAGCCTCAGAGGCATCCATGCATGCTGCCCCTGCTGTTTCCTGTCCATTTCCGTGGTGTTTCCATCCTTTTCTGAGGTTCCCAGGTGTTTGGCCAAGCTTCCCTGTGCAGAGCCTTGGTCCCCTTGAAAAATGCTCGAGTCTCCCATTGACTTCAATGGGGTTCGTTATTCGAGACGAGCACTCGAGCATCGGGAAAAGTTCGTCTCGAATAACGAGTACCCGAGCATTTTAGTGTTCGCTCATCTCTAGAAATCAACCATCAGAATCCAACATGATAAATCAGGGACACTTACTCGTAGATCCGGGCAACGAGACTGTGGTAATCCTCTTATATGTATTATCCATGGCGTCCTCCCTTCTAAAATCAACTCCTAAAATTATGCTATTGAGTCTGAAGGGTTACTGGGGGTGTTACCAAAGCCCCTCTTTGTTGTAACTTCACAGGCTATTACACTGTCTCACCCTCCACCTCTGTTCCGTGCTCTAATCTCACTGTAGCAGAGGAAGTATCAGCGCACAGTTGAAGAGGGGGAGTGCTCATGCACTTTGTAGCAACCTTTGAATCTGCAGCATGGGGGGGGGGGGGCTTTGGTAACAACCCCAGGAGCCAGGAGTTGATTTTAGAAGAAAGAAGGCCACCCAGAAATTATAGGAGCAGAACTTTCGTGCCCCTGTAAACAAACAGGCTCCGGTGGACTGTGACGTGGGACACCGGGAGAGATGAAGGGGCGGAGTACAGGTTTAACACTCTTACAACCCCTTTAAAGTATGTACCCCACCACTCTGTTCACATTAGGTACTCACGAGACCCCCTGGTTTTACCTCATGTGGATTGCTGAGGGATATGTTTCACTTACCTAAGGAGATGACACCAGCATACACTATGGGAAGAAGAGACCAGTGAAGTTGGTGTGACAGGCTATGCTCTCCTGGGATACCTTGTGTCCTGCCATGATGTGTATCTTATTGTCACAAGTTCCACCTAATAACCGTACAGATCAAGTACATGGCAGTAGTGCCCCCAAATGGCCGTGGACAATTTCGGAAGCATAATGCCCTAGACACATGGCAAATATTGTTCAGGAATGGTTTGAGGAACATGACAAAGAGTTCAAGGTGAATACTTGGACTTTTCTGAACTTGATATTTTCTGGAAAAACAAGTCTGATCCATGGAGGTTGCATCTCAAAACTTAGAGGAATTGCTGAAAATTTTTTGGTTCCATAAATAACAAGGGACCTTCGAAGGAAAACCTCATGTTTATGTATTCAAGACCAAGAGCTCACATTTAGGATCAAGTCAGGCTGGAGTAAACCCTCTGATACCTCAACCCAGTGTTGGACTTTACTTCATTGGACTCACCAGAGCGAGTAATTGAAAGATCTTAACCTCATCATTTTGTACTATGGCCACTTTCAATGGCACAACAGGACATATGATCCATGATGGGATTTGTAGTGACCCTTGTAGCAAAGCAGTTTCAAATTTGGTTCCCTATGTTGGACATCAGTGAGGAACTTCTATTACTCTAGCAAGTCAACCCAATCCTGCGTCATCCTTTTCCAACCCATTACAAAAATCCTTGTCAAAAGACATTATTATGCTGACTCCCTGTAGTCAACTAACTAGTTAAAAGCTACCTCCAAAATCATCCTAGAACATCAGAAGATTGTGCCCGGACCACAGCCCAGCTGATTTACAATAACAAAGACTCGGAAGCTGAAGGATAACTGCATCCAAGACACTGCCCTTCCTGTTCCTTCTCCGTGAACCTCAGATCATCACTCACTACAACCCACATCCTCTTACGGCTTCTCCTCCCAGAGCGGCCAGAAATGTATTATCATGAAGCAGTCATGACACAGAGGAAGGGATGGCACAACCACCGAGGTACAATAGTCACATCTCTTTCCTGTATAAGGATTAGCAGCAGATTGACGGAAAATTCTGCATTTTGGTCCTTTACTACAGAATCTATTTATAATGCTTCACTTGTATCATGCCCGATCCGTGTTCTACACAGTAACCAATAGGCAAAAGGGATTTGTAGGAATGTATAGGTTACCAATGTCTGATGTCTATAAAGAAGTCTCCCATTGAGTAAGAATAATCCAATTACTTCCATCGTTACCAAAATGTAGACCACACCTGGTGGCACCATGACTTGCCCCATGGCACGCCCCGTCACTCGCCCCATTGATTGGAAATAATCATTGTGCAGGTGTGCAGCTACCAACCATTGCTGAAACCCAAGATTTTACGTTGGCTCTTTGCTGTAAATTTAGGGATATTTTTGATGTGAACATATTCTTAGACCATCAGGGACTCTCAAGCTTTCACTACGAGTCTAATTGACAGCTAAATAGAAAAATTTCCATAGATCTATCCATAAATGATGACTTCAGACACTAAAAATCCTCATTGTCCATAAATAATTCCTACAGAGAAACCCTAATCTGCTGACGCTGTGCAAACAGGAGAGCGCAAGGACCTACAGACAAGAAGATACCAACTAAACTTAGGACTATGAGTAAGGAATAAGCCGAAAGTTGATATATCTGATGTTCTATCCTCTGCATGTTTTAATCATTTGAACATACAGGAAGATTTATTGTTTACCTGTTATTTATATTGGGTCTGTACATTACCCCTGCCTCAAGGGAGTCCGCGCACCATGATTGTCTGCAGAGCGCTGAAACGTTGGCTTACCTTGGTCTGTGTTCATATCTAAAGACTCACCGTGGTTAAACAGACAACACCACTAAATCAGGTAGTACAATTTACAATACCTCTGAAAATGAATCCATTATATGTATTGTCGAATTTCCAGGATACAATTGGAGCAGCATGGGTTCAGACCGATTCAACTTGGACCCATACCGAAGGCTTTGAAAACTTCGACAAACGTTCTAAAAATCTAATCTTGACTGATTTGCTCATCTCTAGTCCATATCTTCACTAGTTAAAGCTTTTGTTTATCTTTGTCTTTTATACTTGTATCATGTCTTAATAACTAAGAGAAAGAAAGGGCCTTAGGCAGGTCCAAGTGTATCACAGTATCATATTTTATACGGTTGAAAAAAGACACATGTTCATCCAGTGCAACCAAGGGAGGGAAGGGATTGGATGAGGAAGGGATTTAGGGGAAACAATTCTATATAACATAACCATCAATGTTATTTAGGTGTAAAAAGGCATCTAGACCCTTCTTGAAGTTCTCTGCTGTCCCTGCTGTGACCAGCGCCTGAGGCAGGCTATTCCACAGATTGACAGTTCTCTTAGTAAAAAGAAAAGCCCTGTCGCCTCTGGTGATTATACCTTGTTTTCTCCAGGTGGAGCCATTCATACATTTATATAAATTAATCATGTCCCCTCATAGTCGTCTCGTTTCCAGACTAAATAAATATAGTTGTTTTAATTTTTCCTCATAACTGAGACCCTCCATACCCAGCTCCATACCCAGCTCCAGGGCCTCCTTTTTATGGACCGGAGCCCAGAACTGGACAGCATATTCCAGGTGAGGCTGAACCAGTGCCTTGTATAGTGGTAATATTACATCCCTATCACGAGAGTGTATACCACTTTTGATACATGACAAGATTCTGCTGGCTTTAGAGGCAGCTGATTGACATTGCATTCTGTTATTTAATTTCTGATCTACTAGTACTCCCATATCCTTCACAACAAGGGACTCTCCCAGATTTACTCCCCCAAGGACATATGTTGCCTGTGGATTATTAGCCCCAAGTGGTAAACTTGTTGTCTTAAAAAAAACAATCACATCCTGGGTTCCACCCTTGGTATCACCAGAAAATATCAGAATTCTGGGTAAGCTGCAGCCATTCACACATTACCCTTGCAATGGGGGAGGGGGGGTTGTGGTATTAGTTAGGAGCCATCAAGTGGGTGAACCCAACATTTTACACAGCTCAGCTTCCCCCATGGCTTAGACAACTTGGCAATACGGATCTCCCTGCTGTGAGGGTAGACATATCCACAAGTGAAAGTTTGATTACACAAAACATCCAGTTTTAACAAGATGGTCAACAAGTTTCAAGAACATGTTTTGAGTAATGTGAAATAAAATTTAAAGCCACTTGACCCTAAGAGTTGGATTGTACTTTCACTTCTGAAGATTCAATGTTATCCCAATCTACTGGTAAAACAAGCTGATCAGTGGAAGTCTGACTGCTGGAATCTTATGACCATGGGTATGGGGTAGCCATTCCCTGAATAAATAAAGCCATGGGTTGCTTATAGGTCCTGCCGTTACATCTATACTCTATGATATTATTGTACTTTGTCCTTTCTTTGACAGGCGCATATCGAGGTCAATCGAGCTGCTGTGTCCATCTAGATCTGGGAACACTCCCATTCTTGTAGTCATGGTGGTTCCAGTTGTCAGTTGATTAGTATATCATCCCCCATCCTAGGAAGTAGATCCTGGGCCAAAACCCTTTCCAATTAGAGTCCTCAACTGAAGTACCAGGATAGTATCCACAGGAACTATTATACAGTATCTATAATATCTCTTCAGACATATGTGGACCCCATAACGTAACCATCCAAAAATGTCGGAGGAATGATTCGTGTTAGATATGGAGTTTAGAGAAATAATTTCTACAGCTAAATCTAAGATGATGCCAAGAACTCTTTAGGATTTTTTGGTTATTTCTGGACTCATGAAACATATGTATATAATATGGGAAATTCCGTAAATGGAGTCGGTATTACTCGTAAAGCAAATATGGGCACTGATATTCTTATGGACTAGATGAAAAAGGATTGATGTTTGGTTTGCTTAAAAAATAAGAGAAGAAGGATTATCTATTGTAAAGACAGCAGCTAGAGGAACAGGCAGGGTGTTAGCGGAGGAAATCAACGAGATGGCAGGACGGGTGACGTATCGCTTAAGTGACTTTAATCTGCCAGATGCCGATCACCCTCATATGGAAAATGTTTGCTACGTTCAAAGGGTGGAGAAAATTCTATGCAGTCAGAGCAGGGACACCGGGTGATCTGTAATGTAATAATACTTTGTTTTTTTGTCACAAATTTACGTTAGAAATACCAAATTATATTTATTTAAAAAAGTTCCCTAAAACTTTAAGATGATGGACGGTGATGCTACGGTTCGATTAAATTCCATTGTATAATTTTAGGACCCAGTCATGAGTGGATTCAACTATCAGGGATGAAAATGGACCTTATATCTTTGGATGCAAGTGCATTGGGCCTTGGGGCACCATGTAGTGGCGGGATGCAGACCGGTTGTCAAAATAACCATGAACCAAGGAGGAAAGAAATGAAGACCCCCATCCACCCTGTCTGGTTCTTGGTTGGATCTAGCCATTTTCATCTCTGGGTCAGAGTTAATTCTTCTTTCTCTAGTGATGACATCTCAAGTACTAGCAGTAGGGTTACAAATCAGAGGAGGAGGAGAACCGGTCTGCAACGTTTCATACCAAGAGGCAGAGTATAGAGTTGATGGAAGTCCAAGACTTAACTTTGCTACTGGCTCACAAAATGCCACCCTTGTCCATATTGTAACCAATCAAATTATTAGGGGCTCTAGAGGTCAAGTGGTGCCAAAACAATAGAGGGATCGAGATAAATAACCAATAGGATATATTCTGCTAGGGAACTTTAGTTATCAGAGTAGCAAAAAGAATCTTTGCATGAGCAAAATAAAGAACAAACACCTTCAACACTTTAAGTCCTGCCCATAAACTTCCATTCTAACCAGTTTACCCAAGTGTTCATTGGTCATCAATATCAGATGGGTTGGGGGCTGAATTTTAGCCTTGACACCAATCAGATGAAGTGGACTAGCTTATAGTTTATTACTGAACAGAGAATGGAGCCAGAAGTGAAGGCGCTGCACTGGCTAAAAGCCAATTGTCAGAACTCACTGAATTGCTTTGAATGCGATGAGATTTCAGGCTTCTGCATTTGAAAACACCTTGGGCTACCTTGATTGACATCTCCCTTTCAGGATCTTTTCCTTTGAGAAAACTGGGTATGAGTTTGCGTTCGTTTTGTTTGCAGCTCTTGGCTTGATTGGTGGACAGCTCAATCAGTCAGTTGCTGGGTGCGGTGTCCATTACTCCCTTTATATTCTGCCCAGTTCCATCAGAGCTTGTTGGTTATTGCAGTCCTACTATTTGTCTATTGCTATTGTTAGTGCTTTGCTATTCTTGGCGAGGCAGCTCCTCACTATGTCCTGTACCTCTACCAAAATAAAGAGGCATTTGTAACATCATTCCGGTGAGTGCCGCATTTTCCTCTCTCTTCTTTTGCCTCATTTGTCTGCATATATTGGACGTGCACCCTGGACTGCTTTGATTTCCCTAATGCCCAGTCTCCTGCCTTTGGTCTGCAGAAGGTGTTTGTTAATTTTGGTGTGAGCAGTGCCGCCTATAAGACTTTCTTTCTCCTCTCCTTCCTGAATTGCTCAGCTATTCTGTGTATCCGCCGCAACGTTTACTCCACCATTCTCTCACTATACTATTCTGTGCCTCGCCACCATCTTGGATTTGACCTGGAATTGTCTGACATTGCTTGTCTGTCAATTATCTGTTGTTTGTTCTGCTCCACCATCCACTAGCTGCCTGGACAAAGTACATTCACCTCTCACCTTGCAGGGTCTCTCAGGATCCATTACCAGGTTCCTGACAGTGAGGTTCAACCCTATCAGGGAAGTTTATCTGCTGTAAGCAGGGCCGTAGCCTGCAGGGACATCACAGGGTTAGTTTGCCACCACTCATCCAGTCTGGGTGTGGTTGCACAGTTTGCTGGACAGGTTCTTGACACCAGTACTCACTCATTCTACCTATCTCCTGCTAGGTATTAGTGATGACTTTAAATAATAAACCCATGTTTCCTTTAAATGTCCCACTGCATAGTGCCTACATAATATATACCTTTTTTTATCAGACCTGATGGCTTTGTCCTTCTCCTGGTATCCATCCAGCTAGTATCCATCTCATGGGGATTGGCCAACCATAACCATGATTTGGCACCATCTTATTTTTTTGATGCCCCTTGATTTTAAGTCAAAAAGATCCACTTTTTTCTTGTTTATATCATCATCCAACATTACACAAGTTGAATGTCACTATTCATATCTTAGATTTTATCCTTCCCCAGGCACAGGATATGATCTATGGTTCTCCGTATTCCAGGCAGGTGCTTACCTAACCTTTTTACCCTGATTTTCCAAACACATAACTATGTTACTACTTATACATTACATCATGACTGAGCGATTACAAATGGGAAACTCTGTCACCAATTCTCTGACTGTACGGCTTTAAAAATATTCCGATGTTGGGTCAGCGTGTGTAGCGGATGAAAGAGAGTTTTGTAGTTTCTATGGAGTAGATTCTGCAATGAATACATTAGGTCACAGTCATGGCTTATGCTATGAAGTACTAGTAATGAGAATTTTCTATGCTAAACATGTTCTATTATATTTTCTCGGTTCTAGGAATAACTTGAACATTTAAGTACGGTAGATCCTAAAATTTGACACATTGGAAATTAAGTCTTTACATGACTTGTTGGATCTGATTGTGTTTCAGTTTGAATGGACCGAGGGGGTAATGGATTGGGTGAAACCGGTCTTCTGATGCACCGGAACTTAAAGCCGGACACAGTGCTGACACTCCTTGAAGGGATTTTCCAGGAATGCTGGTAAACACCTAGGGGCCTGGCAGGGGCTTACCTTGAGGAGTTGCAGAGGATGCGGTCGCAACCGGGCCCAAGAGGCTTTGGGGGCCCATAAGGTCTCACTTTCCCATACGAGAAGACTACAACTATGAACCATACTCGGGGGGTCTGGCACAGACTTTGCACTGGGGTCCATCAGCATCAAGTTACGCCACTGGGGCCTGGGGTGGCACATAACCATTTTGGACAATGAGGGACCTCCTTGGACCACAGGTTGTCACTCATGTCAGAGGAAGTGACATCCTATACACTGTGGAGGTCATGAATTGGGTGAAAGAGGTCGCCTGATGCATCAGAACGAATACTGGAGATCAAAAGTACTGGTGTGATGTATGAACTAGGAGCCCAAGCAGGAGTTAAAATGGCAAATTGTGATGTACACCATGTGTTGCTGGGCTTTTTCGTCTTAATCCTGACCCCATCTGAAAATCCATGTCAAACATGTGTTCTTTTTAAATGCATTAAAAGTATTTTAAAATTAAATAAGGAGCAGATAACAAAGAATCAGGTACGTTCTGAACAGAGCGACCATCATTTCTGGTTCTGTGCTCCTTCTTCCTGCAGGTCTCTCTCTTTGATTGCTTCATGTCATGATTGTTCTAACACTTGTCAGGTAGGCTTCTGAGTGAAATAAGATTAAAATGTTCTAGAAGAAGGATCGTGTGATGTGCCATGCTCCACATCTCTCTCTAATATCGGGCTCTGGTATCCTCCGCACAATATTCGGATGCCTCAAGCAGAGTGTGACTTACATGTAAACTCCTCCACTGGATCTTAGAAGCTTCGATGTACGGCCGCCTTCCCTCCAGTGAATCTGACAACTATTTCTCTATTTTTTAGGCAGATTTTGATATCTTTTTTTTAGCATCTTAACACAATCCAGCTGCTTCTATTTCAACAAAACCTGAGTCTTTGTGAAATCTTGTAATGAAGTTTATTAACATTTTTTACTGGGGTGATTTCATGGGAATTAGGAGCTGGATGCTCGGCAGATGATTTCATGTGAGGTGAAGGACACATTGTTACATGCCTTCTCCAATTTTATGCAGAACGCTAGATCTTCTGACATGACGTGCTACATTCCATCAAGTGATCGCTCTTTTGACCTGAGTGAGACAGCTCATAAGATGAGTCTGGTTCACCTTAAGAGGCAATAAAACATTTGTGGGGATTTTATGGTGGACATTGTAGCCAACATTTGTTTTCGAAAAGACATAAGGCCACATGCACTCAGGGATGTTACAGCTCCATACAAGTTCAGAGTTATTCGGGCGCCTTAGGTCTACCAACTAGTCATCATTTTTTGACAGTGTATCATAGTATCATAGTATATAAGGCTGGAAAAAGACGCAAGTCCAGCAAGTCCAACCTTTACGAATTAAATAAATGTTTTTTTCCCCATAACCTGTGATATTTTTGCTCCCCAGAAAGGCATCCAGGCCTCTCCTGAACATGTACATAGAGTCCGCCATAACAACCTCCTGTGGCAGAGAGTCCCATAGTCTCACTGCTCGTACAGTAAAGAACCTTTGTCTACGTTGATGGTAGAATCGCCTCTCCTCTAGGCGCAGAGGATGCCCCCTGTCTATGGTGATGATAGAACCACCTCTCCTCTAGGTGTAGAGGATGCCCCCTGTCTATGGTGATGGTAGAACCTCCTCTCCTCTAGGTGTAGAGGATGCCCCCTGTCTATGGTGATGGTAGAACCTCCTCTCCTCTAGGTGTAGAGGATGCCCCCTGTCTATGGTGATGGTAGAAACTCCTCTCATGTAGGTGTAGAGGATGGCCACTGTCTATGGTGATGGTAGAACCTCCTCTCCTGTAGGTGTAGAGGATGTCCCCTGTCTATGGTGATGGTAGATCCACCTCTCCTCTAGGTGTAGAGGATGCTCCCTGTCTATGGTGATGGTAGAACTGCCTCTCCTGTAGGTGTAGAGGATGCCCCCTGTCTATGGTGATGGTAGAACCTCCTCTCCTCTAGGCGTAGAGGATGCCCCCTGTCTATGGTGATGGTAGAACCTCCTCTCCTCTAGGTGTAGAGGATGCCCCCTGTCTATGGGGATGGTAGAACCACCTCTCTAGGTGTAGAGGATGCCTCCTGTCTATGGTGATGGTAGAACCTCCTCTCCTCTACATGCAGAGGATGCCCCCTGTCTATGGTGATGGTAGAACTGCCTCTCCTGTAGGTGTAGAGGATGCCCCCTGTCTATGGTGATGGTAGATCCACCTCTCCTCTAGGTGTAGAGGATGCCCCCTGTCTATGGTGATGGTAGAACCACCTCTCCTCTAGGTGTAGAGGATGCCCCCTGTCTATGGTGATGGTAGAACCTCCTCTCCTCTAGGTGCAGAGGATGCCCCCTGTCTATGGTGATGGTAGAACCTCCTCTCCTCTAGGTGTAGAGGATGCCCCCTGTCTATGGTGATGGTAGAACCTCCTCTCCTCTAGGTGCAGAGGATGCCCCCTGTCTATGGTGATGGTAGAACCTCCTCTCCTCTAGGTGTAGAGGATGCATCCTTGTCCTGGTCACAAGTAAAATCTATGATCACAATAGATGTCAAGAGTTGAACCACTGTCATGACATTGATTGTGGCTTTAAGAGAGAGTCAACCACAGCAAGGGATCTCCTATTGCTATATCAACATGTTCTGACACTGGTCTACGTAAGGTGGTTCAGTATGTTGGTGACCTTGGAGACCTTAGAGACTAATATAGTATGTGTCTAGTTTAGTCTACTGGTCGGAAATCTTTTCATCCACAGGATCATTTATGGATCTTTTAATGAATTGGTCTGGTCTGTGGTCTGCAGAAGAGGATGTGGTCCTATCTTCAAGAGGTTTCGTCAAGGGTGCTATAATGTATTGATCTGTTCTCAGATGTTATCTTTAAAGGTTGGATCTGATGGCTAATTATTAATTGTTCTGGTCTGAGGTTATATCATCAAGAGACTTCATCTGAGATGTTATCATTGATTGAGATTTTATCATTATGTGATGAGGTCAGAGATCCAGTCAATATGGAGTGTCTAGAGGTCCTAAAGTGCCTTAAAGAGGACCTGTCACCCAATTTATCGGCACTAGGAGCTGCTTACTAAAGTAAGCATTTCCTAGTGCTCGATCAAACGCCGCAGTGTTAGAGTGATAGCGGAAGCCTCCAGTAACGCTATCAAACACTGTAATCATCGGACAGCTCGCAAAGCTGTCCGATGTATTCATGAGGGGGCGATCCGAGGCGCTGCCTCTTCCCCGGACCGCCCCGCCGCTCCATAGGCCGGCAGTGACTGCTGCGCGCTAGGCGGCAGTCACCGCCCCTAGCCACAGCCCGCCCCCGCACCCTCATGAATACGTTGGACAGCTTTGCGAGCTGTACCCCGCCGCAGTGTTTGATAGCGTTACCGGAGGTTTCCGCTATCGCTCTAACACTGGGGCGTTTGATGGAGCACTAGGAGCTGCTTACTTTAGTAAGCAGCTCCTAGTGCCGATAAGTTGGGTGACAGGTCCTCATTAAGAGGTCAGGTTTCAGATCTCTTTGGAGGTCTACCTTCATCGCTATCTTATAGATATTAGATCTTCTTTTCTTTACTTCATAATCTATCTCCAATGTATGCGTTTTTTATGGAATGAAGATTTTGAGCTCAGAACATTGTGTTCCTCCACTCTATAGTTAATAAATTAGTGCCTCAATATTACAGTAAAACACACAAGAAACAGAGAAAGCAAACACACAAGGTGAAGGAGCAGACAGCGCAGCCAGGACGCCTGATCCCGGTTATCACACCAGGACGCAGGTCATCAGAACAGTATTAGGAGGATTTGCTTTGTGTTTCCGGAGACTCTCTCACGAGTAAAGGTCTCTGTGTCCTAATCTCTCCTCTAATGAAGATAAGGAGTGACAGGGCAGATGGGTGCGCTCCATGGCACCCTTAGCAGGTGTTTGGGTAGGTGTTTGCTGTTGCTAGGTAACTGAGGACAGGTATAGGTCCTATAAGGAAGGAGATATCCTTAGTTGAACTCCTCCACACAAAAATGAGATGCCTGCTGATACTGAATACCTCATAAAGCTGCCTCAGTTGGCTTTGATTAAAGGTAATTTTATATAATAAAGCGCCATACTTTTCTTTTCTCTTCAAGTGACTTTTAGAGGAA
This sequence comes from Engystomops pustulosus, assembly GCF_040894005.1. Lineage (NCBI taxonomy): Eukaryota > Metazoa > Chordata > Amphibia > Anura > Leptodactylidae > Engystomops > Engystomops pustulosus. The sequence goes on from NC_092412.1 coordinate 243,230,292, forward strand.
CTTCTGCGGCCAATTAAAGGAAAGCTCATGATGCTTTTATATAGATCATAAACCAAAGCGGTGGAAGAATCAGCATAAATAAAGGCCTGGGAACATTCTCTGCCATTGCTTTGCATGAGAAGGATCTTAACAAGGTGAATCGGAGAGCGCCACTGATATACGAGCTTTCTTTATACCCTTATAAATGCTTTCAGTTTTTACAGAATTATCAAAGATTTTATGAATTTTCCAAAATAAATGGTTGAAATGCCATAAAGGCTATGTTCTCCTTCACATCCATTTTTTTTTTTTGCTGCAATATTATATTGAATTGGTCTCCCGAGAAATTCCAGTCTTTAAAGGGTTTTTACCTCTAATGACTTTGGGTTTAAATGATGGGACCAATCAACAGTCCCCTGAGGTGCCCCATACCAAGGGAATGCTGATACATATACACAACCTACCCTGCATTGACTTCTAGGGGATGGTGACCCTGTTGCTTTTCACCTTTTAGCCTACAGCAGGATAACAAGGCCAATATCCGGTATTCCATTATAGTGAAACGTGGCTCAGGTGGGTCAGCTATGGGCATGATCAGAAGGCAGGAAGGGTTTGGGTACAGTTTAAATCAAGTAAAAAAATCAGACGTGATACGATTTTGCATGTCCAATGTATTTTGAAACCAGCAACAGATGTGCAAGAATTTCATGGGTGAAAGTCCTTCTCAGTATAAAATTGTGGGTGGTTTGCGTGATCATCCACAATTTTAGAAGGCCACCCTAGAAGGCTTGGGCCCCGGGCTACCTGCCAAACTGCCTATATTATAATCCACTACTATTGGGACCTATAAAAAAAGCTCCATCCAAGACAAATCCTCCTGGTGATCGCACTGTTCACCGGTATCACCAATCACTGGTAAAGGTTACACACAGCCTGGTCCCTGCTGCAACGTAAAGGACATCTGCCAACAGATATGCTGATGGTAGACTGCTGTAACTTACCTGCTCGTCGTGTAATTTAGGGGGTGGAATCATTTTTATTCAGTCCCAGAACGCTGGTATTTTTGAAATATACACTTTTTAAAAATATGCAAATGAGGCGGAGCTGCTCCGGAAAGCGTCTCTGTGCTCTGGCCGATGGTAATTTACTGTTACCATTGATTAAACAATCAGCAGGTAAGTTACAGTGGTCTACCATAAGTACATCTCATGGAAGATGTCCTTTAACCTCTTACATACTGCAATGAAGCTTGATGACAGCATCTAAGGAAAGTGACAAAGGGAAGAGGGTTCCTTTTATTGTCCCATGCAATCACAGGCTAACCGGGAGTTGCCATGGCAGCCAAAGGTCTGTCCAAATCTTCCGTGTTTGCCAAGTACAGAAGTCTATTAGGCTGAATAGGCAAACTGCCCGAATGCAATACATTGCAGTACAGAAAGATTGCAGCTCAATGCAAAAGGTATCGTACATTGTAGTAAGGAGGGATGTAAGTCTCCCAAATGTAATGCTCCTAGTGGGACAATAAAAAAAAGTTAAAGGACATCTACCATCAGATATACTGATGCTAGACTCCTATAACTCACCTCCCCGTCATATTGCTAGCTGTATTAAAGGAAATCTACCACTTTGGAAAAGTAAAAAGGCCTACAAATACTCACCTCTCCCGGTGTTCCCGGTGCTGTCCTCCGCTAGTCTTGACAAACAGGGATCACAGCCATTGGGCCTAACTTGCTATTAATGGAGAACCCCTTTAAAGGGTTTGCAAATAAATTAACATTGATGGCCTCTCAACTTGACACCCGCATCTACACAAATCAACCTAGAGCCGTAAGCAGTTGTCTCCTTTCTCAGTGTAGTGGCTGGAAGCTGTAACTGCAGCCTGGCCCTCTATTCTTATATACCAGGAGCCCGGTAGTGCCTGCTAATGGCTGAGTGTACTGTAATACTGAATATTATTCTGCAGACATGAGGCTCTTCTGACAATGTTATTTGGCTTATTTGCTTTTTGTAGAACGCTTTGCTTGCATGGTGCCGGAGAATTCATCCAGCCAATATATTTCCTAGTTATTTTATTTGTAGGCATCAAAGTAATGACCTTTGTTGCTATTTTTAAAGAAGTCCCGTGACGCCCCCTGCATGTAGATTACTTGATTACTAGAGCAAAAATAGGTCTAAATAGCTCATATTAAGAACAACTTGTGTTAAAATATGTTCTGCTTATTTATCTAAAATTATGATGTCGCTCTATAATTGGATTAGTTATTTATTAAGTCCTATACCGAGTGAGTCAAAGGTCCCAGGACATCCCGTTATTTCAGAAAGTAAAGGGAACATGACATGATCCCTCATCAAGTAATGGGTGTGTGGGGTCTATGTCTTAGCCTATGTACGGAACATTGCGCAATCTTGAAAGCCAACATATCGGCCAACGACGAGTTTGGGAAGGTAATCGTTTAGCAGAACATATACCAAAAATGTCTTAGGAATGGAAGACTACACAAATAGTTGCACTTTATAATCTCTAGAATTCTGACTTTGTTGAACCAAAATTCTGTTAATCAGAAAATCTTGCCAATATTTTAGTTAGATGGTTGTGGATCTACTGTGCCCCTGACTGGATTTTACCTGAAGTAACTTCAAAGAGCATTCTCTTAAAGGTTCCCTGGATTCCACCCTCTTGCCTCCTTACTGAGATCTTACTCTGATGCAGGAGCTACCCAGTCAATTCCTCTTGAAGTAGTCTTCATCAATGACAGTTGACCCAACTCATGTACAGAACCTATGTGGTCATTAGATGAAGGAGGATTGGCTTTTCGGTATGAAAGCTGAAAACGAGTTATCCCCTTCCATGAAGAATCTCAGGGATAAGTCAATTTTCATTTTTCATACTGAAAAGTCAACCCTCCTGTATTTAAGTCATCAGCCAGACATTCTTGACCATAAAATTGCCACAGATGGAGGTTCATGTGATATCCATCTGATCATGAGCAATCACCTTGCCAAGACTTTCTGATAGTATTCATGAAAATAAGACTATGGTCAGGATCTCCCTCCCCAGGGGTGGTCGAGAGCCAGTTATCTGCATGCCGTGGGTGACTTCGCCAATAGCTATGTCATCAGGCTTCACTGGCTGAAGACTTTGGCCAGGGGTAGAGGAGGGAGAAGGAGAGCATTATGCACACAGTAGGCGTGCATAATTATGTTTGGTCAACACGCCCTCTGTCCAAATAAATACAGCCTGGAGCGCTGGAGCCTAATTTTAAAAATGTTTATAAACTTTATTTTCTTGGAAACGGCTGCTCTTAGAATCAAGACGCCAGCATGTAAGTTTGCTTATCTCGAAACGGTATTAAGGTGGTGGTTGATTTCCTTTAATACCCATGCACCTCCTAGGAGGAAGAGGTCTGCACTGGGGACACATTAGGACAAAGCGCACAGGCCCTTTAAATTTTTTTAGCCAGGATGCTGAGCTAAGGGATGACAACAGGGAGTTTGGGAATAACAGTAGGGAGAGTGTGCACATAAGGAAACATGGCAAAAGGCAGGGTAGATACTACTATGCCGACCCTTTAAATAACAAACTGGGCACGTGTGCCAACTATCTGAGAAACCCAGCATCTCCCAGGACCACGCAATATTGGATGTAAAATCACTACCATTATAGATGACAATAACTGGGCTACTTCTGTATTATTACATTTTCATCGTTTAAATTCACGTTTTTATTCTCCTTTTTGCTTTTTCAAGAGGCAAGAATGTCCCATTCATTAGCTACAGATTGCCCTTTCATTGAGATAAAGCCGTGGCCACTTGACTATTGTCTCAGTGAATGTGCCGTGTCTGTCTATCTAACAAGTGTGGCTTTGTCTTTGTGAATGATTCGGTTTCCTGAATATCCCCGTATTCTGTCCACTGGACGGCGACGGACAAAAAAACAAAGAATCGGCAGAATAAGGTCATTAATTTCCTGTCTGATTCAGATTTCATCCTGCAATGACTGGGTCACAAATGATGTGACAAAGCTATTCCTGTTCCTGCATTGTGCGGTGAAGTGCCAGTGTATGGCCAACAATCATTAAACCCCTGTGGCGCTTCTACTCAGCCCTGAATGAAGGCTACTGTATCACTCTCCAAATGATAGAATGGAAAAATATGTAGAATGAGAAGGAGCATTTTCTACTATTCTAAGTATATTAGAAGGAACGTTCTACACATATAAATTTATTACAATCTAACTTTCTGAAAAGGAAACGCTCGTGTATTTCGGGACCCACATTCAACCACTTGTTGCCTGTGCATTGTCATTGTCATTGTGCATTGAAGAGGAGGTTAGTACAGTCAGTGTGCATGCACATTAGGCACATGAGCAGTGAAGGAAAGAGCAGATCAGACCCCTAAACCTGGATTTCAGCCATGATCAGTAATGGCAATCAGGGGTTGTTATAGGGGTTGACTCGCGCCTGCTACACATTAAAATTAATGCAAAGCAGGTGAGCAAGAGCTCCGCAAGAGGTGGTGTTTTTTTTGCTTCTACAGAACCCCAAGCATGTATATAAGTCTGGGCAACCCCTTTAACCTTTCAAACGCCACTGGCATTGTCAGTTTGCATGTGGCATTCAGGCTTTGTCAGCCACTTTTAAAGGATCGATGCCAGCAATGGCTATTAGCAGTCCATTGGGAACCCAACTGGTTTCTCTCTGACCATGGGATAAATGGACACAATGGAGATAATTCAATAACACTGGCGTTTATAATGCTAGTCTTAAAATTCCTCCAGCTGGTGACCCGCAACTGTTATTTATCTGCCCGGGAACCCCTCCCGCTCCACACCCCAATACATCCAAATTGATGAGGAAAAAGCAAAACTGGTGGGGAGGGCGACATTCATGTGCATCGGGCATAAGGAACCTCCCCAAATGTGGACACATAAGCTGGCCTATAGGGTTGTACGAGGAATTCAAGTTCTAAAGTTCAAAATATTTATCAAACATTGCAATCACCAGATGTAGGAAGTACAAAAGCTGTGATTGGCGCCCCCTACTGTTCCCTCACACTGGACTCTGCATGTCACTTGTGAGGCTGGGTCAGGCATGCTCAGTAGAGTTTACATTTCAGCCAGGTCTATCTTTGGAGTAGTCATACACACAGTTGCTAAGTTTTCCTAGAGAACTTAAATCTTCATGTCCTCGGTTATAAGACATTGATGCCCTGAGAGAAAGCAGTTTTAGGTTTTAAATAACATTCCCCTTAAAGGGCTTTTCCCACAGAATAGGGCCTAACTAGCTGATCTGTGGGGGTCTCGTTGATGATTGGTAAGCGCGGCACTTGGCAATCTCTTTCAGCTGCATAGAGATGCAGAGAACAGAACAGACAAGCACAGCAATCTGATCCACTCATCTCATGAAACAACATTGTCTTTAAAATCTGCTCATCACAATATACACGTACGGAATGACACTATATTATACTGTCTTGGGAATGAACTATTGATTAAAGAGGTTTTACCACTTAACAAGTTAGGCCCTATCACTGACGTATGAATGAGAATCGGAGGTCTGTTGGGTCCGAAGTACCTCCATCGGACACCTCATCATTTCCCAGGTTGAGTAGAGCAGACGGCTGTAGATGTCCGTTCTCCTCCATTCATCTTGGGGAGCGATGAGGGGTACAACGGAGGTACCGTGAACCTCGTTCTCGTGATCTGTGGGGGTCTTATCGCTGAGATCCCCACCAATCAAGAAGTTAGACCCTATCACTGACCTATGAATGAAAATGGGGGTTCTGACAGGTCCAAGGTACCTCCTCATTTCTCCCTGAGATGAGTGGAGCAGACGGTTGAGCGTTTAGGGGTCCGATGAAATTACGTTCTCCTGATCTGTGGGGGTCCCATCACTGAGATCCCCACCGATCAGCAAGGGGATCCCTGTGGATAGGGCAAACTTGTTTGGTGGGAAAACACTTTCTAAAGTTCTGAAGTTCCCCTTTAATTTCAATTGTATGACCTAATATTCGCCTTCTTTGTAATGGATGAATTTTTAATGTAAATAGCCTCTAAACCTTTAGTATATATTTAGGACTCATTAGAGCCACCTGCGTGCAATTATACGTTGCGCCATTCTTTTGTTATCCGTCCTCTTGATGTTTCATGACCCCTTGTCCCGGCTCACGATCTGCATTCAGGAAGGCGCACTGTGCCACATGATTAATTATATGTCCTTTCATTATAAACTAATTAAGAAGTTGAGAAGAACCATCCTAAAAAGAACAAAGGATTCCAGGGATTACAATAACTATCGGCAACCGGCTGCAGAAGTGTTCATCAGATGGACGGAGCTGACGCATGAATGAGAACACAAAGTCAGGCCAGTCCTTTCATTACAAGAGCGGATGATAAAACTCTATAAGAATTAAGATGTGGAGCCGAGGTCATGTGAGATGACAATACAGTGTATACCATATACCATCCTGCCAGTGTATATACCTGTATATACCCTATGAATGAGAATATAATATGCTTATTATATATTCTACAATAGTGTTTCCTAATACAAAATATTCTCCTTATCATGTATAGTACAGATTAGAGCATTTGGGTTCGGCCGCCTGACTATGACATACCGTATTGCCAGATTGGTGTCCCCTTGGTCCATCATAGCCATGGCTAGTTACTAGGGGTGTCAATTTGCAAGATTGGCTTTTCCGACGATCCCGCAATAACTGGTAGGGGGCAATAATTTACATAGTGCTTTAGACATGGTTGTCTCTATACATTGGGGCAGATTTACTTACCCGGTCCATTCGAGATCCAGCGGCGTGTTCTCTGCGGTGGATTCGGGTCTTCCGGCGATTCACTAAGGTAGTTCCTCTGCCATCCACCAGGTGTCGCTGCTGCGCTGACGTCCACCGAGGCCCGCCGGAATGCCCTGAAGTTCAATACCTGGTGAAGGTAAGCACAAGTTTCGCAACACATTTTTTTTTTTAAGTGCAGCGTTTTTTTTTCCGAATCCGTTGGGTTTTCGTTCGGCCATGCCCCCGATTTCCGTCGTGTGCATGCCGGCGCCAATGCGCCAAAATCCGATCGTGTGCACCAAAATCCCGGGGTAATACAGGGAAAATCGGAGCAAATTGGAAATATTCGGGTAACACGTTGGGAAAACGCAAATCGGGCCCTTAGTAAATGACCCCCATTGAGGGCAATTTTGAACCCGAGAACTTGGAGCTTCTCATTTAAAAAGAGATGAAAAGCTCAAAAGTGATTCCTAAATCATATTGTCCCAATTTTGTGAATGCATGAATAAATAAATTAAATGGCTAAATACCCAGACATGTAACTATGGCAACCAGAAAAAAAAAAACCATCCATTGTTAAAGTTACTTGCAGCAATCCGAAAACTCTAAAACATAAACATAGTTTTTGAGGTTGAAGGAAGACAAAAGTCCATCAAATCCGACTTATGTAAGTCGAATAAAAGCAAAAATTCTTTTGTTTTTGTGTCTAAACAAACTTCATAAAAAAATTACAAAAACTGAAAGACAAGCGGATAAATCGCTTGCCTGGCAGCACAATAGAGATGAATCATTGAGGTCAACCTGGAGAATTTTTTAAAGAAGCACCGGCACAAAAAATGGAATCTCACAATGAGGTTTGTTCCGGAACGCCTGATTGATACAGAATATTCTATGTGTGCCGCTCATCAGTTTGTCTATTTGTTCTTTTGAGATGTTTTTCTCCCAGGTACACACTGAGAACCTAACATCTGGTCCACACAGCAGAGTGCTCACCCCTTACACCTGTCTGACAACCATTCTATAGATTGGCATTAATTGTAGCTGCTGTGTCCCAGTGCTTTGTAATCCAATTCATTCCACAGTTACTTAAAGGGAACCTGTCACCACATTTTTAACAAATACAGCTACTGGCAGGTTCCCATTGAGCCCTAATAACTAAATGACACCCTTCTTTTAGCTTTAAAAAAATTCCCTTTTATCCCCAATTAAATCAACTTTATAATCTTGCCTGGCATACATTCAGATCTAGCAGGAGTCAAGGAGGTGTGGCCTCCTCTGACTGAATCCAGCAGCTCCTCCCTATGCATTCTCAGCATTCTGCAAATAATGTCATGTGACCAGGGTGACATCATCAAATAACTCTTGAAGAAAATGATGGTTTTCCACACCAAATGCACAATAAAAAGATTCCTCTTCTTTATTAATTCAAAGTAAAAAAATACATATGCGTTTTACGCGTTTGTCACGCTCTTCAGTAATTGCGGGGTGCTCAAAAAATGGGATTCTCAGTCCACTTGTTTCAATGTAAAGACAAATTTTTTGAGACACGATAGAAAATTTTTGCTTGCATTTTCCTTTTATTTACAGTGAAACTTTCACAACATGTAGCCTACATGTTGTGAAAATTTTCTATCGTGTGCCAAAAAATTTGTCTTTGCTCTGATTAGCATAGCCATGATTAGGAGCGTGACAAATGCTCGAAACGCGTAGGCCAGTCTTTTCTCACACCTTGGCCATGTTTTACACCATATGTATTTTTATACTATGAATTAATAAAGAAGAGGAATTTTTGATGGTGCATTTGGTGCGGAAAACCGCCTGTACCCATTAAGATGCAGGCAATGGCACAATCCTATGCCTGGGCAGACTTTGCATAGAAATGCCCCACTGGTGTAGCACATCGCAGCTGCCTGACAAAATTGAAAAGTAGGCATCCTGACTGATTTGGCAAGTGCCCGGGGGCGGGTGTAACCATCATACGCTGGTGCATTTAATCATTTACTAAATTTACAAACTCATTGCTTGTGTAACGGGTCTTGAAGGATCAAGAGAGTTCTTTTCATCATTTGCTAATTGGGCAGTAAAATAGTGCCATGTGAGAATGTGGAGTGGGGTCTAACAATAATAATTTATCAGCATCCAATGAGAGTATTAAAGTTGAACAAAGAGATAGGGATGCCCAAAATATGTAATAATTTGTAAATACTTTATTAGAAAATCAATTACATACATTTAAAACATTTAAAAAAGCACAGATTGTGCAAACACAGACCAGAAAATCCCGTGCCTAATTCATATTAGCTATAAATATCGTAAACAATACATGATTAGAGTCAAAAAAATCTATATATATAATTAGTAAGTACTCAATCCACTAGTGTGGTATAAACAGAAAAGGGTATACAATAAATTAGATCATGATTACCTATATAGAATGATTATAGGAGCTGGGCACCGGGAGCTGGATAGATCCCCACGCGTTTCGCCTGTTGACCAGGCTTCCTCAGGGGTACCAGGGTGTATAAGCGCGAACATTATATAGTCCTGTTGCCCCCGGACGTCCGGCACAGACCAATCACATGCTGCGGTCCAAACAATGCAGCGTGCGTGCCAAACGCCGGAAGTATGTGGGTCACGTGTGCAGCTCGAACCGGAAGGAATGGAAGGAAATCCATATAGGTTATGGCGCATGCGCAGATGGCGCGACGGACACAAAGGTCACGTCACGTGCTTACGGTAATTCATTCACTCCATATAGTCGCGCATGCGCAATTGTGTACCGGCAGGGTTCACAATTATTAGCAATGACATGAAAATATTTCAGATTAAGTGGCAATTTATAGATAAATAAAGTGCAAGCACTAATAAAGCGATTGTATATTCCACAATTGAAAAGGTAAATATTATAATATAAAAGTGCCTGAGTGCATAATAGAGGTGAAATGAAGTGCAATATAAAGTGCAGATGTGCAGAAGTAGAGGTTAAGGATGGTGGTCTAGAGCCGCAGCGGAGATCTGTGTCGGACGCCAGGGGCAAACAGGGGAGAGAACATAGCACACTATATAAAACATTATTAATAAATTCTATTTAGGTAATAAGGATAGAATTAGCGTAGAGATAAAGATTGTAGTTCCATATGTATGTGTTAACAACCGGAGCAGGTTGAGAGGGATCCAGCAGGATTCAGGTCGTTATACACGATTATTGGTCATCAGGTGGGTCTTGAGGCTGTAGAATTCTTTTTGAATAGACAGACATCATTGGACCGTCGACATGATTCTTTTATTCTGGATCTACTATCTCTCATTCTCCATCAAAACTTTTTCACCTTTGATAAATCCTACTTCAAACAGGTGTCTGGGACGGCCATGGGTGCACGGTGCGCTCCCTCGTATGCCAACCTCTCTCTTGGCTGGTGGGAGGAGCGCACCGTGTACCGGTTGGCTGACTTTGATACCTATGTCGTGGGATGGTATAGATACATTGACGACGTGCTCATGATCTGGAGGGGAACACATGATCAATGTCTCTCATTTATTCAAAATCTTAATGAAAATCCATGGAAAATTTTACTGTCCGCCTCCATCTCAGACACATCTGTGGAATTCCTGGATCTTAAAATTAACAAAGATGGCACTCATCTGACTACCTCTCTCCACAGGAAACAAACTGCCACCAACAGCCTGTTATCCTTCACTAGTTTCCATCCGAAACACTTAAGACAGAGCATCCCAGTGGGACAATTTCTACGACTCAGGAGAAATTGTAGTGACATCGCTGACTTTCGTAAACATGCGAAGGATCTAACCGGACGTTTTAGAGCACGTGGATACCCGAAAAAGGTAATCTCGAAAGCCTTTGTTAGGGCACGAGACAGTGACCGACAGACTTTGCTACAGGTAAAAACACGGGATACTGAGTCTAAGCCTTGCCTCACGACCATATATAATAACCAATGGTCTGACATCTATCACATCCTCAATAACAACTGGGATATCCTCCTAAGCGACACCAGACTCCATGCACATATCTCCAAGAAACCTCGACTGATTGCCAAACGTGCTCGTAATCTTAAAGATGTGCTCACATCTAGTCACTTTTCAAGACCCACAACATCCCTTGGGAGAGGCCTGCGTCTAAAGGGGTCTTTCCCCTGCGGTGATTGTTCCATCTGCCCCCGGATGCCGGCCACAAACACCTTTACACACCCCAATAACCAATCCGAATTCAAACTACATGATTACATAAATTGTAAAACCAAGGATGTCATTTATGTGTTGAAATGTTCTTGCCCAATGATTTATGTGGGACAGACAGGCCAAGAACTCAGGAGGAGAACACAACAACATTTATCCTCAATCACGACGGCAGCAAGTGACCTGACCAAGGGGAAGACCCTATCCACGGTGGCAACACACTTTTTACAGGTACACCGGGGAAATAACCACAGCCTTAAGGTCTATGGGATAGAGAGGGTACATTGGAACCCAAGGGGGGGCAACTGTAGCAAAGAGCTGCTAAGACTGGAATCCAAATGGATCTATAAACTTGAATCCTTGGCTCCACTGGGTCTAAATGCAGACCTACTGTTCACTGGTTTTTATAAGGATTAGGATCCTTCTCTTGATTCGATACCAGATTTGATTTTATTATTCCTCACTGTTTGGTTTTTTGTGTTTTTACACTTTTCACACCACACGGTCCTCCCTACTATTATTATTATTTTTGCTATATTTGAGGACCCCTCTGTGGCAGGCTACAAATTGTGTGACTTCCGTGGTGTTTTTTATCACGGGCCACATGACTGAACCCTGTTCTCCTATATCACGGTTGCACACATACAATCAAAATTTATTTTTTTTTTTTTTTTTTTTTTTTCCTCTCACACATGGATTTGACCACATATATGATTTCTGTGAATTTAACACTTTCCCTTTTTCACACTTTTATTCACATTAGGTACTGCACCTCTTGTATCCCTATTTGGATAACACCATCTTCATCCCCAGTGACTTCCTCTGACGTTGACGCAAGAAGAAGAATCAACTTATAAAAAATACAAAAAACAAGAACAACTTACCTGGTTTTCAGTCTCTATGGGTTCGTGTTCCCCATTTTCAAGATAAACCTGTGCTTCTGGCCTCAAATCCGAATGACACTCGACGATCCAAAATATCCCATCGACCTGAATCCTGCTGGATCCCTCTCAACCTGCTCCGGTTGTTAACACATACATATGGAACTACAATCTTTATCTCTACGCTAATTCTATCCTTATTACCTAAATAGAATTTATTAATAATGTTTTATATAGTGTGCTATGTTCTCTCCCCTGTTTGCCCCTGGCGTCCGACACAGATCTCCGCTGCGGCTCTAGACCACCATCCTTAACCTCTACTTCTGCACATCTGCACTTTATATTGCACTTCATTTCACCTCTATTATGCACTCAGGCACTTTTATATTATAATATTTACCTTTTCAATTGTGGAATATACAATCGCTTTATTAGTGCTTGCACTTTATTTATCTATAAATTGCCACTTAATCTGAAATATTTTCATGTCATTGCTAATAATTGTGAACCCTGCCGGTACACAATTGCGCATGCGCGACTATATGGAGTGAATGAATTACCGTAAGCACGTGACGTGACCTTTGTGTCCGTCGCGCCATCTGCGCATGCGCCATAACCTATATGGATTTCCTTCCATTCCTTCCGGTTCGAGCTGCACACGTGACCCACATACTTCCGGCGTTTGGCACGCACGCTGCATTGTTTGGACCGCAGCATGTGATTGGTCTGTGCCGGACGTCCGGGGGCAACAGGACTATATAATGTTCGCGCTTATACACCCTGGTACCCCTGAGGAAGCCTGGTCAACAGGCGAAACGCGTGGGGATCTATCCAGCTCCCGGTGCCCAGCTCCTATAATCATTCTATATAGGTAATCATGATCTAATTTATTGTATACCCTTTTCTGTTTATACCACACTAGTGGATTGAGTACTTACTAATTATATATATAGATTTTTTTGACTCTAATCATGTATTGTTTACGATATTTATAGCTAATATGAATTAGGCACGGGATTTTCTGGTCTGTGTTTGCACAATCTGTGCTTTTTTAAATGTTTTTAAATGTATGTAATTGATTTTCTAATAAAGTATTTACAAATTATTACATATTTTGGGCATCCCTATCTCTTTGTTCAACTAAAATAGTGCCATGATGTTCACTGGTCCAAGGGTGTGACTAAAATTCAGGTAAGGATTCTTTGCCCATTAAACGATTGTTTGAATATTGTATCTCATAACTATATGCACAGCATCATAAAAGCAGTCCCAGTAGATTCTACGGAATCAGCAGATTGGGTTGTATTTCTTTACTTTTTCTAGATGGTTCCACCTTTTCCCAAGTCTCATAGCGGTAGCAAACAATTAAAAAACAGGAAGGGACAGTTTGGTGTATGATTCAAAGGTCAGTTGCATGAACCAAAAACAGAAAAAGAATGAAGATATTTTTAGTATGAAGCTTATTGTCCCGGCAGAAAGAGGCACCCAAAAAAACACATCGAAAGGTGTATAAGAGTTCTCTCTATGTACTATGTAAAAAAGTCTTCACAACCCCTTCCCTAAAATGCCATTTCCCAAAATTGTGAATTTTGCAATTTTCCACGACTTGTACCACTTTCAAAATTTTTTGGAACAGTGGTAGGGCTTAGCAGAAAGGGTCAAAGTTATATTGTAAAATTTTCCAGAAACAAGCCTAAATGATAAATTTGCATTTTAGGAGCATTTTAGGAGCCAAAAGATGTGTCACATACAATGAAAGATGCGTGGGATGTGGTCTATGACTTTTTATGACTCAATTAGTATCTCAAATACAAGAGTCTTGTACCATGTCTTTGGAACACAACATCTCTGTTGGTGGTATCCACCCATTGAAAGGTGCGCTTAAAGATTCAAAAACACTTGACCCTATTTTTCCAGTGAAATGCCCAGAAATTCCTCCTGTTATTGGCATTTCCAAACACGTTTGTGGCCACTAGGTCCTCACCAGGTGCAAAATGAATGAAGATGAAGCAACGCGGATTGTTATTGTATGTGATAATGTTACAAAGCTGATGTGGTTTACTCCTTGATCTGGAAATAACTTATGTGCTTTTTCCTTTCTTGGTTGAAACATAGAGATGATTACGTACAGGAATTCGACATAAATAACATTATTTCCACCGTTTTGATCTTCTCTGGTTCACTTTTTCAGTTTCTTTAGCTTGTTTATTTGCCTTTGTGCAGCTGAGTGGTTCGCTCGGGACGCCCGTATCGATGACAGCTGTGTCTACAATTTCACAACTTATATGAAATACTCAGAGGAAACTATTTTTTTCGTGACAAAGAGTTACAACTTGTTTTGGTATTTTCTCCACATGGGACTGGGTCTCGTAGGTGGGATTTGGATCTACCAGACATTTATGTGTAAGTTGGGAATATTCCTTTAAGTTTACAACTCAAAATCTTTCTGTAATAAAACTTCTTCTATGGCAAAAACAAGTGAATAGTCTGAAAATATGGAATTTAAATTGAATAAAGAGCCTAATATTAATTAATGTAGAACCTGCAGGTGCAGTAATTATACAGTACAGGCGGTCCCCTACTTAAGAACACTCGACTTACATAGACCCCTAGTTACAAACGGACCTCTGGTAATTGGTAATTTACTGTACTTTAGTCCTAGGCTACAATAAACAGCCATAAATGTTATCAAATGTGTATGTAATGAAGCTTTAGTGTTAATATTAATTCTTATGCCAACCCAACATTTTTAAAATCCAATTGTCACAGAGGCCAAAAAAGTTGTGGCTGGGATTACAATGATAAAATATACAGTTCCGACTTACATACAAATTCAACTTAAGAACAAACCTACAGACCCTATCTTGTATGTAACCCGGGGACTGCCTGTAATCTGGACATAGACTTTGGTTATTGAGAGAAAAGCCTTTTGATCTGAATCGTGGGGGGCAAGGGTGTTCCTTAACATTTTTCTAATATACTTCATTAAAAAATTGTTTGCGAAGTCTGTAAAGCAGCTGGCTGCAAAGTGCCTCTTAGTAACGTCTTTTCTTCTCCGTTGTCAAGGCTGGTCTTCTCTCTGTTTGTTTACACAGCTATGAGCAGTTAGTGTTAACCCTTTCTGCTCTCTTCCTGGCTGTAGTATGAAATGTAGAATTATTTCCATATATCAAATTGAAAGTGTTAATTCCTTCACTTTGAAAAAAAAAAAACAGTATGGAATATGGATTTCTTTAAGAGGGAGCATTGCAGCCTGTTTCTTTAAAAATAAGCAAAAATGAAGTCTATATGAAAAATATTATGATTTAAAATGACTTTTTAGTACCCTACTGGTGAGGTAACAAAGCATAAATCTTAACAATGTCTTCCCATGAAAGTAGAGCCTTATACTGGCTCATGTGCCACTTTACTTGTGTAGTAACCATATCCAAAGCTTCCTATATTGAAAACATAGCCCTTTATTCATTTGGTTCTCTGCTTGTAAACAGTAACTGGTCCAAAATCTGAACTTACAGATTGATGGACCTGATGAAGTGGAATTTTCTTCCTCGCAACACGTTATCTACAATATTACAACCTTCCAGCACTGACCACAGGTGTAGGGGGGGGGGGCTGAGATAAACTGACTAATTCCCATCGAGATTTGGGCTCCAATCCGGTAAAGTTCATATGGATTCAAACTTTTTCGAATTGAACTGGATTCGGGTCAACACTATTAGTCACACTATGGGGTGTGAGGTAAGTCACACCCATGAGGCTTGATAAACATGGCCTTGATTGTGATGTCACTCCAGTTCCTTCCTTCCTCAACCTCCTTATCTTATGGATTCACTGGAGCCTCCAGAATCTTGTGAGAGGCCACGGAGAAACAGGGGCAAAATTGGGTCTGGAGGAAGGAGGGTGCCAGAGTAATGTCTCCAGGGTCTGTCTTTTGGTGTCTATTAGGCTAAAACCAACCCACTATCACACCCTTATATCCTTGCTTTATAAGTAGTTTTACAGTTCACAGATCCACTTTCCCATCATTTGGTGGTCTGCGAAATGCCAATTAAATACACAGCTGAGGACTTCACTCCTATAACTTGTATTTTTCTTTTCCTTTATTTGGCAGGCAGATCATCAAATCAGGAAATTTTATGTCCTGAGAAAAGTTTTGTTCACATGGATGACCTCTTGTTTTCTTTTTCCTAAAACCGTTGGAGATTGCACTTTTTTTCCTTTTTGTCTTGAAAACACATGCTGTGAATCACCTTCCTCAGAAATCCTTACTCAAGAAATATATTTAATGAAAATCAAGACATTTTCTACATTTTCCCACAATAAAAACTGTTAAAAAATGTCCAAAGTTCTGAACTCTGTTTACATTGTAAATCTTCTAAAAATAATGTATGCACCTCGGCGTGTGCATCAAAGCTTCTAAACCAGCATACAAGCCAATTCTGTATATACTGTAATCATTTTATTCAACAGGAATCGGCACATTCATTCATTGCAATATACAGCTCAGTAGAAGGAGATTACTGTAGTCCTTTACTTCCTCCCTGCTGAGGTCAACTGGTTTACTTATGGATGAACAGTCTTTAGGATAAGTTTCTTGTATGGAATTGTTGGGGACACAGTTCAGCTGTTGAAACCTCATTGCCCAGATAGGAATTTAAGCCCCTTAATTGTTTGTACCTTGTCAAAAAGCAAAATTGTCATCAACTTCTTGTGAACTATATAGCACTGTCAGTCACTAAAGGAGACCGATAACAACCATCAGTAAGTCAATATAAAAAAAGAAAGATGGTGTACTAAATAAAACTTAATTGTTACTGATAATTAATGTTGATCCCGAAGCCGATCCAGGTCTGGATTTGGCTCAACGAGTCCCCGCCAATAAAAACCACGATTAATGTATCACTCAAGCCTGAGTATTATTGGATGTGGCGATCTTTTACAGTCCCAACAACTATCTCCTTCACTCTCGTCATAATTCGTCATTGTCACCCTGTTCCAATTAGGGAAATTAGCCACTAGAAAGAGAGCATGCATAAATTTTGGGGTTCTAAATGAACCGTTACCAACTAAGAGAGCAGGATCAGAATTTTCTCCAGATATAGATTCAAGAAGAATTTTATTGATGTCCTAGGGACCACAAATATAGGGATCAGAAGTCCTTCTTCAAGTTTATACAAAGGTGAAAGTTTTCATTCTTGTAGGATCTCAAAACAGACTCTGGTACCAATAAACCTGGTCCATTGGCCATCAATAAAATTGTTGTCACATCTATGATAAATCTAGTATTCTAGTATCATTTACAGGATATATTATTGAACATAGAAATAAAAGAGAAGCAGTATATTCAATATTCCAGCTGTATACACACTGCCCTGTGTTATGTAACCCTACTCCTATGGCAAATCCAGAGGAGCATGGCCTGTCAGGTCAGGTTGGGGAGATAAAGGTAGATGATAAGTTCTGATACCCCCAGCTGTTCCTGCCCACTGGGTAACAGCTTTAAAGGACAGCCCTCAATTAAGCAATGTTTCAACATATAGGATGGGGATGAGGTCAGAAAAAAATCTAGTCCACAAAAGCAGAATCCTCTAAATGGCCACACCAAGAGCCATTTGACAGCTGTGTTGCAGTATCTGATCCCCAGAAATGTTGGGTGGTTTCATTCTGGATCTCTGTGTTAAACTCTATGGGTTGAATAATGCATGAGCTAGCAGGTCAGCAGCTGGGGGTGGCATCTAGGTGCTGGATAAATTCCCAGGGCTCAGTTCACTCAGTGATGGTTATACTGTGATCTGTTGTGATCTGTAGTACTACTATCTGTTTCTGTTTTTATAGACCTGAAACCTTGAACTTGTACCTAAGCCTGTATTCTACCATCAGCCCTGGAGCCCTGCCTCCTGCCAGAAGCTCTGGAATCCTGTACCCTGCCAGTAGCTCTGGAATCCTGAATACTGTAGCCTAACCTGATTCAAAACCCTGTAACCTGTCCTAGTCTTGGCCCCTGTATCCTGGCCTGGTCCAGGACCCTGTGTCCTGCCTTGATCTGGAAGCCAGTTTCCTGCATGATCCAGTATATCTGAACCCCAACCTGATCTGATCCTGAGGTTGTACCCCAATTCCATACCTGTTCTGTGATACTCATATGTCTGCATACGTATGTCCCTTATTTACAGAATAAATATCTATCTGAATTCCATGATACCAAAAACTTGGAGAGTGCATCAGGTAAATCACAAAGCACAGGATAGACAATGTACAAACCATACTACAGATAATAGCACAGTACTAAATCAGAACCAATAGTTGGTAAGATAACTAAGCAAGAGTCAGGTAAGAGATTAGACAGCATAACAAGCAGGAAGGTAACCAAATAACTGGCAGTGAATGCCAGTTTCAAGGAGGCTTTAATGTTTGATAGTGAGCTGATCTAGAGGCAGCTGAGCAAAGCCTATCAAGGTTTAAACCTTTCCTATCTCTCAGCCGAGTCAACAAAAGTCCAAAACTGAAAATACAAAACATTATGGGGCAGATTAACTTACCCGTCCCTGCGCGATCCCTGCGCATGCGCCCGATATCCTGCATGTGTCGCTTCCCCGCTCAGGTCCGACAGAGTTCACCTTCTTCTTCGTGGTGTATGTAAGTGCTTTGCTTGCGACACAATTTAAATGTTTAATCCGGTGCTTAGTTCGAATCATTTGGATCGTCCTAATTTGTGTTGCTTTAAAGCTGGCGCCGATGCACCAAAATCCCCACTTAAATGTGGCGCAAATCGGAAATAATCGGATACATAGTGCGGTCCGCGGACCCTCAGTAAATGAGCCCCTATGGGAGTACGTCAATGATATGCAAAATGCAGAGATCTATAGTTAAATTAGCCTCTCAGACAAATACACGGAACTACTAGTTAGTTGCAGTCAACAGAAGACATGACACTGACATTACATAGTATGTAATCAGGGTAAACATGTTCATCCTGTTGGGTAATCTGACGGATGCACTTTGCCTATATTTTCACAATTGGCCTGCAAATGGTTAAAGATTGTTCTATAATTTTCCGCATTATAATCTTCACTTTCACATGACGTTACCTTCTATTTTTCTCTTCCTACCTGCCCTCCAGAAAGCTCTCCTCATTAAGCTAAATTATACAGATTATATCCACCGTTTTCCACTGAAGTTCTTTGAAAATACCAGAACTTCCCAAATAAATTTGAAACCAACAAATTGAAGTTTTATCAAATGGAATTTTTTTTTTAATTAAAAGCCCAAAATACATTTTATCTGTGGTCTAACACATTCGGTCATTCGATTCACTTAATAATATTTTGTCGGGTCTTTAAGTTTTACATAGAAGAAATAATTGCTGAAGTTACTGAAGTTGCCGGGAATAACCTTAAGATTGCAATGGAAGAGATCATGAGATTTATTTAGTTCAAATGCATTTTTGATCTGGCTTTGCTAATTCCCTGCATCATTCGATGCTGTTTTCTACAGATGGTCCCGTCACCCCTGATAAAAGTATGTAAGGCTCTGGAGGCGGCCAGCCTGAAAAGTCATAATTAATAGCAGACTAAAATATCAAGCGTGACTCCGACACAGAAACAGACTTAAGAATAGGTTACGCCGCAAAGCCAAGTGCAACACGAAGTGACAATTGGGCATCAGATCAAATGTGAAGTTTTAATCAACAAGAATATCCTCGGGCTCCTCCAAAGTGCTCCTCGAAATTTAAGTCAAAATAAAGGATGTCACATAGTTTCTTGGCTTGCAAGAAGTAATGGATTATTTTTACAAAGTAGAGACTTGCACAAAATAAGGTATTTGTAGAAAAAACTTGAAAAATAATCATTCCTTAAAGGGAACCTGTCACCATATTATCACGAATACAGCTAGTAACAGGTTCCGATAGAGGCCTAGTGACTATCAGACACCCTTTTTTAGCTGAAAATTGTTTCCATAACTTCTCCATTAAATCATAGTTATAAACTTGTCTGGTATCTAGGGATCTATAGAGAGAGTCGGGGGCATGGCATAATGTCATGTGACCAGGGTGACATCATCACAGGTCCTTTAGCCTCTTAACATAAGAAAACTGTACCCCATGCATCTGATCTCATAAAAAATCGCATCATTCCTGTATGGATGCTACTCCTCTCCATGTAGACTGCTCTGATTTCATGAGATATGTGCTTGGTGTACAGTTTGCTAATGTTAGAAAGCGAAAGGACCTGTGATGATGTCACTCAGGTCACATGACATTACTTCTGCATGCAGAGAAAGCATAGGGAGGAGCTGCTGAATTCAGCCGTAAGAGGACACGCCCACCTTGCTATAAGCATCCTTGAATACTAGGTAAAATTATAAAGTTCAATATATGGGAAGGTGAGGGGAACAATTTTTAGCTAAAATAAGGGTGTCAGTTAGTTCCTAGGGCTCTATGGGAACCTGTCACTAGCTGTAATTGTGAAAAATGTGGTGACAGATTCCCTTAATACTGCAAAACTTACAACTCCCACTTTCAACTATAGGGGAAACAAGGTTGGCTCCAGGATTCATTTGCATCCTGTGCAAGCTAGGACATGTTGCCGTTTTCACTGCACAGTCAATCTGGCATTTTGACTACCCTAGCTACTAGACATAGCTGTGATTGGTCAGGAGCACAGCTCCAGTCACAATCCAGTGACTATAACAAGTCATGAATGTTAATAGAGATGCATTTATTCCATAGTGATGTACACTCTATAAAACGTTCACCTACATTACATAAGAATGAGAACAAATAAGTAAAAATGTCACAAAACTTGAATGAACCAATAGAATTGGAAGGAGGACCCTGCCCATGAGGGCTCACAATCGATATGGGAGGGTAGATGAAGGGAGCATAGCAGTGGGGTTAGTGAATGTTGTAGGAGATTGTTGTGAGAAGAGACGATAGTAATAGAGTGAAGCAGAAGGTCCAGTGAGGATCGCAGTGGGACAGTATTGGATGATTAGTTCAGAGATATATCAAGGGGACAGGTTATGGACAGCTTTGCAAGTTGGGGTTAGTATTTTAAAGAGAACCCGTCATGTAAAATAACCCCCCTAAACTAAATATATTTTCATAAACTGTCATTAGAGAGCATTGCCTCTATCCCTTCATTGTCCCTCTACATGCCTGTACACCTAAGCAATGAGGTCCTAAAGCTGTATGCAAATAACCTGTGAAATGTCCAATGAAGCATTAGCATATTCAAGCTGTCCACTCTATTCATGAGTGGGAGGCACAGCCACACCCCCAGTGCATGACTGACAGCCTGTGTAATGATGTGAGGCTGTATAATGATGTGCTTCCTGGTGCTGGCGCCCCCTGCAGCCTGTGTGTGCATGTGTGTGTGTATAGGAGAGATACAGCAGCTCCATGCAGCCATGTTACAGCAGAACATGTCAGATTCATGTGTAGCTGATGTCTGTGTCTCTCACCTGTATATTAGGAGGATGCAGCATGTCAGCAGATGCAGCACACACACTAGCCATGCTTTACTATACACATTACACACAGACATGAGCAGGGGGAGGAGAGGGGAGGGGGAACAGGGGTGACATCACTGCCTCTGACCATGTGACCAGCCTCATTTACATGATAAAGAATAGATGATTTTACAATGAATAATGTATGAAATAACTAGATAAAGGCTGGGATGGATCCTTGTGAGCTGCTCACAGGTAGTAGTGACAGGACAAGTGACACAGACCTGATGACAGGTGTCCTTTAAGCAGAATTCATTGTTCAATGGATAGCATGTAGAGAGACTAGATCAGAGGAGACACAAGGAAAGAGATTGATTAGGCAGGGTTAAAGATAGATGAGAGGGGCATTAGTGAGTTAGGCCTCATTCCCAATACTGTAATGGGGTCATGATCTGGCCACATAATTTCCCCCCCATAGAGGTCAATGGCACCCAGTCATGGAGCGGTGATAAAGTTGGTTGGCCGTACAGCAAAATATAGAACATGTCCTTGTACTACGCTTGGGTTCTGGCCCTGATGAGCACCTGGTTGTGTGAATGTCAGCTAGGAGACCACAGAGAAGAATATTGTAGGAGTCCAAGCAGGAGTTAAAAGGCCATGGAGAAGCAATTTAGCAGAATCTGGGTTCAGGAAGGAATGAAAGTGGAAGATGTTCTTGAGAACATGAGAAGGCACCAGTATAATAAATAGTACATGGTAGATAAGGGCCTGTTACAGACTTTGCAGCTCTCCCGTAGATATATATTACATGTAGTAATGACTTATGTGACCATGCATGTAATGTACATTATCTCTCTTAATGCCTGCTGAGTGAGTGAAGAGGGTGTGAAGTGATGAAAAAAATATGCTGTGTATTTGAGCCAATTCCAGTGCTCTCTAGACTGCTCCATTTCCCCTCTCACAGCATGCAGTCACAGAGATATATACCACAGCTGCATCGTTCTGCTGCCCTGCCTACTAATCTACTGGTTTGCATGACAAGAATGTGGGAGTGAGAAAACATTGAAACAATAACAGAAACCTCGCATGTAGGGAAAGCTAAAGACTGATGGAACGTTACCTTAAGTTACAAAGCTTTGTGTATCTAATTAAACCTCAGTAAGCCAGGGCACCAGAAACTGAAATCTACTACAGCTAGCAGTTGGATTTCCTCGCGCCAAGTGAATCCCATACCCAGCTCATGTCTTGCCACTTTTTTAGGAAAGAGTTCTTCTTACAGAGTCTTTGCTAAGTAAGGCCACCTTGCAGGCATGTGGAGACTTAGAGCTATTGATGCTCCAAGGGGGAATTCTGGGACATATGCAAATATGTTTTTAACATCATGTCATTAGGCTTCTTGAAGGCCATGCTTGATGTTGCAAGGTAGCCAAAAGAGGCAATGTTTTCCTTATCCCATCCTGGAAAACATATTTGCATATTTTCCAGAATCCTCCAGTGGAACATCAACTGTTGTAAGTCTCCACCTGCCTGAAAGGCGGTCTTAATTGGCAAATTCTTTATAAGGCGGGTCTTACGTCAAAATCTTTTCACTCAGCCAAACCAGTTCCCTACACTGTACTGATGAGATGAAAAGACATTGAAACATCTCTGTCTGGAATAGATGGTCTTGTACTGGTTTTTGCTCTAGTCTTCTTGAAAGTCATGCTTGATATTTAAGGGGCTACTTTACAAGGTTGCAAAAGAGAGGCAATATCTTCCTTAAAAAGTTAACAAAACAAAACTAAGTTATAACAGTCTAAATGGTAAAAAAAAGAACAATTGCTAACCACAACACTATGGGACAAATTTTTTAAAATTGTTAACATTTTTGCAGCTTTAGAAAATTTCCAAATTATGGCACATATGGGGTCTGTACTCCTGACACTTGTTGAATTGAAAGGGAGTTGCTCTTGTGATTGATTTAGGTTACAGTACTCTATAGATGAGGTTGTGTTTACCGAGTTCCCACCTAAGACTAGTACAGCTAATTGTAAGAGGAACCGGATAGCTCACCCCTAACTATCAAATATTACAGGAAAATAGTAAAGGGTTGGCCAACAAACCCCTTTAAGACTAGATGTGCAAAATTAAGTGTATTTTCAACAACAACAGGGAGTCAAGAATACATGTTCGCAAAGATTTTCATCCAATACAATATTGTTTGGTTTGTTGTAGATTATTGCGTTGGTTACTTTCCAAATGATGTTTCCTTTTATTGAATCTGACGGATCTTATCTCTGCTTGACTTAGAGGACACAAATACATTTCAGGCCAAAAAGGCAAAAGACTTTCTTTATCAATGCCCATTGTTGTATCAGGAGAACATGACGTTTTTTAATTCAGGCCAAAAGAATTTACGGGAGAGGGTTGAGCCAACTGATTGTGGATGATTGGAGATTTTTCTGGATAGTTGGTTTTAACATAGAAAGTAGAAACTAAAAAAAGAAAACATTTCCATCTCCTGTATCATCTTCTCATGAGAACCTTCCAGATACTGGTTGATCTTGTTCCTCACATAATGGTTGTGTTTCAGGAAGAAGATCATAACTTGATTTCTCAAACCTCGAGCTCGTTATATAATGTAGCCTAGCGGCAGTAGATCATTGTGTGATGTGTGGATGTGCGGTCCAGTTCTTTTTCTCTCCCCATGTTCATTCTAACTTGATTTCTTGATCTCTGATTTTTTGATTTCTTGATGTGAAAAATTGTTCCAGAGAAACATAACCCGTATTCAAAGCAGAATCTGTTGTGATCACAAGTGGCACAACTGCTATAACAAGTATTCGAATCGGATAAATTGCTTCAACACAGTAAGGCTACATTAACACGAACGTATGGGGGGCGTATATACGGCCGGCACATACACGGCGTATATACGTCCCCCATACATTGCAATGGCCTCACGGCACCGTACCGCTTCGTGCCCCATAGAAAGATAGGACATGTCCTATCCTTCAACGGAATACGGCGCCGGGCTCTATATTAGGCTATGGAGAGGGGCGGGGCGAGTGGCACTCTCCCCCTCCTCCTCTCCCCCAGCACTGCCATGTGCCCACCGTGCTACGGTATGGCGGGGAAGGTAGTGTGAATGTAGCCTTAGTCTTGAGATTTCATATATATATATATATATTTTCAACATGAAGTCAGAAGTGGGTTTGAGTCACATAAACAACATGCAGCCTCTATGACAAAACAAGAGGGCTAAATCTGGGTAGTCCACTGTTCTATGACAAAGGGTTATTGCAATGGATTATAATTTTGGTAATTTTCTAACATCACAAGTGCCATTCAATTTGATAAGTTAATTTGAGAAAAATATATGCCATCAATTTAGCTACCAGAATTCAAAGAACATATATAATAGGCTTGAATGGCAAACACTGCTGTTTGTTCTCTCCCAATTTTTTTTTAAGAACAGTTCCACTCTTGTGTAATCTATACATGATACTATCCATCAGGGCTTAAGATCTACAAGTTTCCCCACTGTCTCTAAGGTCCAATGCACACAACCGTATTGGTAAACATATTGTCATAGAGGTCTATGACACCCGGTACCAATGCGGTAAATACACAGTGTCTAACTTATTGTAAAAGAACCTCCACTGAGCCACCAAGAGCCACCAATGTACAAGAAAAACCACCATCGTAAAAGAAGAACTGCCTATGTACAAGAAGAACTTCCATTGTTAAAGAAGAACTGCTAATGTACAAGAAGAGCAGAAATTGTAAAAGAAGATTCACCATTGTAATAAAAGAGCCACCAATGTACAAGAAGGACCTACCTTGTAAAGAAAGAGCCACTATTGTAAAAGAAAAACTTCCAATGTACAAGAAGGTCCGCCAATGTACAAGAAGGTCCGCCAATGTACAAGAAGGTCCGCCAATGTGCAAGAAGGACCATCGTTGTAAAGGAAGACCCACCGTTGTAAAAGAAGAACCGCAAGAAAGACCGCCAATGTACAAGAGGAGCCAACATTATTAAAGAAGAACCATCATTGTAAGAGTAGAACCGCCATAGTAATAAGAAAGCCACCGAAGTAAAAGAAGAACCTCCCTTGTCAAAGAAGAGCCACCATTGTAAAATAGGGTCCGTATTTCTAGACGGTTAGGCGCTATTGTAACAGAACCTCAGAGCAGCCATTTTAATAAAGATTCACCTTTGTAAAAGATGGTCTGTCATAGTAAATGAACGGCTGTTAAAGATCTTTGTTTCATATGACTATATAACTGTATATGGTCCCATCCACACGACCATGGGGGGGCGGCTATGATGGCCCGGCTGCGGTACGGTGTGACACACGAGTGACACTGTAATGTAACATACAAATGGAAAATATAGAGATTACTCAATCTTTCCCGTGTGTATGGCCAGGCGGCGATGTATTCTGTGGAGAGGGGAGGGGTGCTGATCCCTTCTCCACTAGGTGAGCCGCCTTATGCTCATATGTTCGTGTGAATGTAGCCTTATATAGTATTTCATTGCGTCCCCTATGATTTGTAAAGCACTAAAGAATATGATGGTGCTATATAAATTATGGGCCACATGTATCACTCGTTTTTTCTGCTGTTTTTGCGCCTTTTCATTCAGGCGCACCGTTTTTGCGCCATTTTTGCGATTAAACGCCTAACTAGCCACGCAGCAAAAATAACCAGCTTTCCCTCATCTATCTTACCAATCCAGATGTTTTGTTGCGCCTAATGATATTCATCACTTGCAACGTCTTCATTTAGGTGCAAAAACGGGCGCAAAAACACTCCAGCCCGAAGGTGGCGTTATCTGAGAAGAAAGCACTAAGCCCCTTTGCAGAAGAGCTCATTTCTAGCAGCAGAGCTCAACCAGACACTGCAGACACTAGTACATATATTACAGACATTAGATACATTACAGACAGGAGCTGCAGACTCTATTTACAGTTCATCACCTTCTATTTACAAAACATTCTGCAAACTCCTGAGCTCAAAACAAGAGCAAGAGAACTTTGCAGAAGTTTGCAGAATGTTGCAGATACGACATACAAGTGTCCCCCATGTAATTCTGCACAGTATCACCAGTGTGTCTGAGGGGGATATTGTGCAGAATTACAGGGGTGCAGCAGGAGACCTGCGCTGGGGGATCCCCTCCAGGAGAAGCCACTGCTGAGGAGGTCACTGGGTGCAGGGTGTCACAAACCTGGGTGCTGCTGTGAGTGTTATCTTCATTCTGGGCTGTGGGAGAAGCAGGGAGGAGCTTGTAGCAGGATCACATGTAACTGCCTGAATCTAACATTGCGCCGAAACTGTGCCAAAATTGCGCCTAAACTGTTTTAAAGTAAAGTGATTAATAAGAGGCAGGAAATTACCTTATCACAGATAGTTGTAGCTTGTGATAATTCTGGCAAAACAGTGCGCCCGAATTTAGGCGCAACTACTACACTTAGGCGCACAAAAGTGATAAATGTGGCCCAAAGATTATTATTATTACTGTTATTATATGTATTGATTGGTTACTCGACAGCTTCAAAAATCTATTCCATTGAGATGTGTGTAACCTGGTCATTGCTTTATACTACACATCCCCCTAATAGCATTTGACCCAATTAGATGGGGGTGTCATACCACACATGAAAGGACACCACTGTTATGTACAGGCTGCAGCTCAATCCTGTTCACGGAAATGTAATTACCAGACTAGGCCAACAGAGAAAAGGGGGCGCTGTTTCTGGACATAGTCCATTGATTATCATACTGTGAATGATAAAATACTTAGGATTTTGGGAAATTAAAACAAAATTGCAAATTAAATACAATATAACAAAATGTAATTTTAAGTTGATAGATAGATATAAGATAGATATGAAATGGATAGATAGATAGATAGATAGATAGATAGATAGATAGATAGATAGATAGATAGATAGATATGAGATAGATAGATAGATAGATAGATAGATAGATAGATAGATAATAGATAGATAGATAGATAGGAGATAGATAGATAGACAGATAGATAGATAGATAATAGATAGATAGATAGATAGATAGATAGATAGATAGATAGATAGTAGATAGATAGATAGATAATAGATAGATAGATAGATAGGAGATAGATAGATAGACAGATAGATAGATAGATAGATAGATAGTAGATAGATAGATAGATAGATAGATAGATAATAGATAGATAGATAGATAGATAGATAGGAGATAGATAGATAGACAGATAGATAGATAGATAATAGATAGATAGATAGATAGATAGATAGATAGATGATAGATAGATAGATAGATAGATAGATAGATAGATATGAGATAGATAGATAGATAGATAGATAGATAGATAGATATGAGATAGATAGATAGATAGATAGATAGATAGATAGATATGAGATAGATAGATAGATATGAGATAGGTGATAGATAGATATGAGATAGATAGATAGATAGATAGATAGATAGATAGATAGATAGATATGAGATAGATAGATAGATATGAGATAGGTGATAGATAGATATGAGATAGATAGATAGATAGATAGATAGATAGATAGATAGATAGATAGATAGATAGATATGAGATAGATAGATAGATATGAGATAGATAGATATGAGATAGATAGATAGATATGAGATAGATAGATAGATATGAGATAGATAGATAGATACTCCATAAAACGTCCACCTCTTACTAATAATTAATTACATAGGGAATGACTCCTTCTCAGTACGAGATATTTGCACCGAGCGCCACCAGCGATGATGACGAAAGACAATAGCGCCATCTATGCAGCTACCAAGGCAATTACATGACCCAAGATATTTCTCTTCAGCAGAGCCCAGCGCAGTGACTGAAATATTCATTACAGGGAGAAACATATCTCAGGATAAGATGACAGTTTCATATTGTAGATGGTCTCATTTCTCACAGTCTATGAAAATATATTTGTTTGTTCCCCTTCTCTTCTGTACCATAGAGCAGATGAAAAAATACATCTGAAGGCATCTACAGTGATTTGTCTTTTAGTTTTGCCACGGAATGGAGATTTAAAGCACCAGATTGCAAGAATAGTAACTTTTAGAGAAAGGAAATAACTTTTCGGGTCTATTTAGTGAAAACTTTTGGTTATAAATTTTTATAAAAGCAAAAATAAAATAAATAATAGTATACAATATATATATATATACTGTCTGTGCATCCTATACATCTACAGCCCCTTATGTCAGCCAATGTTACACCTCCTGGTAAATATTTAGCAATTGTCTACTTTTGTACAAAAAAATTAATCCATGTCTACTATGAATTAAGGAATATTTGCCCAAATATTTTTTAAAAAATAGTTCAATATATTATTGGGGGACCTGGTATAGAGTTTTCTTCAAGTCCTACCACTTAGGGAAAAAATAACACATACTTATACCCCACCTCCTCCTCCTGTTTCCTCCATTGCTTGCAGTTCTGGGGCCAGCAACTGGACAAATGTAATAGGGGTCACATGACCGGTCTCAGCCAATGAGTTGCCCAAGTCCGTTAACATACTTATCTTGGTTCCCCCAGAGCTTAAGTACTTCTTGCTTTTCTGCACATGACTGGTAGCTCCAGTGGGTCAAGGGCACCCGCCAGCCAACCTGTAGTTTTACAGGGTTAATTGACCAACTTCAGCCAATGAGTAGCCTCCATGAAGCTAGGTTCATGTCTCATGGTCTAAGGAGGCCACTCATTGGCCAAAGTTGGTCCCATGACTGCCTGGAGATTCCAGCCAGATACAGTGACCAGAATTATGAGGCACCACAGGACCTACTAGCTGGCGCAGGTTTACTATGTTTTCTTTTTTTTCCCAACTCCTGCCCTAATACCCTATTAGTTTTGCAGGAAAACCCATTTAAAGGACATCTACCACCAGGATGAAGGATTGTAAACCAAGCACACTGACATACTGGTGTATGTTCCCCTGGCAGGATCCACTCTTCTTTAAGCTTCCTATACTTTAAGAAAAAAAAGGCTTTAAAAATTATGCAAATTAGCCTGAGGGGCTCCATTAAAGAGATTCCATTAAAGGGGTATTCCCTCGAAGACAAGTTTCTTAAATGTACTCAGGATAACAAAATTAAACATTCTCAAATATAATGTTATTAACAAAAATACAGCATTTCACAGATATAAGTCCAACCTGTCTCTATCAGTCCTGCTGTACACAATTTCAGTTGCCCCTAAACACGACCCTGTAACTTCTGTCTTAGGGTCGGGGAAGCCATCCTGGATTTGTATGTGAGGCAGTGGAGCTGAGTTTCTCTCTCTCTGCTCCTGCACTCTAGCTCCGCCCCTGTACTCTAGCCCGCCCCCTGGAGTCCAGGACGGATCTCAATCACTGATGCACACAGATACATAGACACTGAGTTCCTGCTGGCAGCAGCATTAAGAGAACTACAAACTACAGACAGATAACTTATTTATCTGGGGAGGGGGAGGAAGGTACAGCAGATCTGGTGTGTTGTGGAATGGCTGAGATTTAGGAGAGCTGACTGTGTCATTGTGTGTAATATGCATCTCATGGATCTCATCATCTCTGATCTGTCTCATTGTCTCATCTCTTCTATGTGTCAGATACTAGTACAATGTTCGGAAAGTAAATGAAAGTGTATATAACCCTGTACCCTGATAATCTAACCACATTGTCAGCTCACAGAACTAGAGCGATCATGATGTGTCTGCTTAGAGAGTCCCCGCCCACACCCTGGAATTTTACACTGATCATCACCAAGTAAAAGGAGCTAAAACAGCAATAACACTGAGTAAAATTGTAAAATAAAGGGTTAAAAATGATCTTTATTGTGTTAACATTACTAGGGGATTGAGATTTGAGAATTTTCTCTCATGAGAAAACCCCTTTAACACCTCTGCATAATTTTAAAATCCTTTTTTTTTTTTTTTTTTTTAAAAACCCTGCCAAAATAAGAGCAAATCCTACCACAGGGGCACACACCAGTTTGTCAGTGTGCTTGGTTTACAATCCTTCATCCTGGTGGTAGATGCCCTTTAAACTGTACCAGATTAATCTCACATTGGCTGATAAATCTGCTGTTGTTTTACATATTGCACCTACTTTTTGTTTGCTTCTTTTCTGCTAATAAAAAAACACATATTTTTTTACATTAGCTGTGCACTTTGGCAAAATATAGGCCACACCCTCATTACCTAGGTCACACCCCTTTTATCATACCGGTTATTAAAACATCCAAAATCTGTATAAAACCTTTGAGAAATGTGGAACAAGCTGTTTTAGACAATTAATTGACAGAAATTAAGACAGAGGTCTGAAGCAAACAAAGTAACAAATCTGTCCCAATGCAATTACCGATCGCTACGGCCCGTGTGGCTGCTCTAAAGGAATCTCTGACTGTTGCGGAAACTTCAGGAAGGAAATGAATAAATTAAACAAAAACAAGAAATATATACTTGTATCTCTTTACCTTCCATTGGTTTAACCCCTTATCTCTGCACCTATTTTCCACCATAAAAACCTAACATAGGTTGTCCCTGGGTTGCATACAAGATAGGTTCCTTGGGTTTGTACTTAAGTTGAATTTGTATGTAAGTCGGAACTGTATATTTTATAATTGTAGCTCCAGACAAATTTTTTTTGTCCCATTGACAATTGGATTTTCAATATTTTTTGCTGTAATGGGACCAAGGATTATCAATAAAGCTTCATTACAGACACCTTACAGCTGATCATTGCAGCCTGGGTCTAATGTAACATCCAGAGAGGTCACCAGAGGTCACAGGGGGCAGAGAGGTCCGTCTGTAACTAGGGGTCATCTGTAAGTCAGGTGTCCTTAAGTAGGGGGCCGCCTTTACAGTCATTGTTAAAGTGATAAGAATTTAGTGAATACCTTCCCTTTAAGAGGTAGAAGGAGATAAGACCTAGGCAGGATGGTACAGAGATCTCTTAGTCCTAGGTCTGTACTAACCTTCCTGCATGAAGGATCCGGCTGTGTTACAGAAGAGACGCGTCGAGAAATTAATATTTGACAAGCGCCCCGTAATTGTGTGGGGGGTGATATATTTAGCTCTGAGCTTTGACTATTAACAATGATCTCTGGCAAAAGCTTCTTATTTTGTGACAACATAATGAACATATAAATAATTCCATTTACCATTCTCCAGGATCAATGCTATCTACTAGGAGATGCCAGGGCCGCTCCACGCTGATACTTCCAATAAGAGATTTCTTTATCTATTCCTGGCAGCTCCTCCGACTGGCGCAATGCCAGGGAGGCGATTGTCCTGATGTCTGCTACTGCAGGGGATATACATGTATACAGTATATGGTAAAAGTCTATAGAGTGACAGCTGTGCAAAAGTTTTAGGCGACGTGAAAAAGACTCGGAAAGACAACCCTGCTATTATACATAGAAGTGTTAAAGGGAACCTGTCATCAGAAATTGACCTAATAAACCGCTACCAGTATATTGTCAAGCAGCTGAACACCTTCCAGATCATGTTTCTTTCATGACGCAGTGTGGTGGTATCATCCAGAAAATCTATTTTGCAGTGAGATATAAATTGGTTGTATAAAGTCAAGGAGGCGGAGAGTTTAACACTGAAGTCAAGCTCTCTCTTCCTCAGAAAGCTCCCTTCACTGTAATTGGTTCTGCATCCAAAGACATCACTCACCAGATCTCCTGAAGTCAGACGCATGATGTCAATCACAGAGGAGGAGGCGCTCAGAGATCCGCACCGTGACTTCAGTGCTAAACTCTCCTCCTCCTTGACTTTATACAACCAATTTATTTGATTTTTATGGAAGATGCCTCCACACTCAGCCATGAAAGAAACAAAGACTAGAAGGTGTTATGCTGCTTGACAATAAAAGTGGTCCCCTACTTAAGAACACCCGACTTACAGACGACCCCTAGTTACAAACAGACCTCTGGATGTTGGTAATTACTGTACTTTAGCCTTAGGCTACAATAATCAGCTATAACAGTTATTAAAGGTGTCTGTAATTAATATTTATTATTAATCCTGGTTCTTATGACAACCCAACATTTTTAAAATCCAATTGTCCAAAAAAATTCTGACTGGGGTTACAATTATAAAATATACAGTTCCTACTTACATATAAATCAAACTTAAGAACAGACCTCCAGAACCTATCTTGTACGTAACCCGGGAACTGCCTGTGTACCGTTGGTGGTTTATTAGTCCAGTTGCTGATGACAAGTTCCCTTTAATAGAAGTTTTACTTTTTTCTGCAGCAGGACATAGATCCCAATCAGTCATGGTCATTAACCCCTTAACACTAAGGCCCTTTTCTGTTTTTGCTTTTCCATTTTTTACTGCCAAAGTCCATGAGTATCATGAGTAGCTCCTAGTGTTTCTATTTAATATTCCATGCATTGAACTGAGAATGTGGAAAAAATACTCCAAAAATACTCCAAAAATGTTGTTGTTTATATATATTATGCTGTTCACCCCATATGACTCGTCTCATTTTATTTTTTTAGGTCAGTATGAAAGTGAAGAGAACAAATTTTTATCGATTTTACACTATTAAAATCACCAACGCCCATAACTTTTTTGAACCCCACGGAGTCTAATACACATCATTCTATGACAACCATGGGAATCTCGGGAAGTTCCCTGCTGTGGGGAGGGGTTGTCCATTGAATCCAATATGGCAAGAGTCCCTTCCATGTTCACAGTTATTATAAGTGGGCGTCTACTGTATAATACAGCAGCCACCTGCCCTATATGGACTCAGCCTGTGAGTCCTCAACATAAAGCCATAACCACACTGAATTATACTGTTAAATCTCTCATAGTAAAATGTAACCTGTCACCAGCCGCATCGCTTCTAAACCCCCATACATACCTTATATGGGCTGTAAACTGTTTTCTAGCCATGTCTTTATAAATTGGTAGCACTGCCTTTATCCAGAACAATAAAGTTATAGTCAAGGGGGTGCGGTTCAGGAAACTGCAGTCAAGCAGGCAGCCACCCCCTAGGCCACCTCGTTAGATAACCCCGTCCCCCTCCTTCTGTTGAGCTCCATGGCCATGTCCCTGATATTTGGCATCTCCCTTTCCTCCCACAGACATTTTTCAAATATTGCGCACACTAAATGTGGCTGTCATCTCCCCTCTGGCCCTGTGCACACCTGGAGGGAGAAACGCACAATGTGAATGCGCAGTTTGCGAGCAACTTGGGCACAGCGTACCTGCTACCATGTGCATGTGGTGGCAGCTCCTGCTCGTTTCACCCTCCAGGTATGCGCAGGGCCGGAGAGGAGATGACAGCCACACCGCACATGCGCAAAATTAAAAAAATGCTGCTAGAGGACTGGTAGGGGCTGAAGATCAGGGGCAGAGCCCGTATCAGCTTCACAGAGGGAATGAGGCGGGGTTTACCCCTTGACTGGTGGCTGTCCAAGAATATAACTTTTTTTTATAGGAGGACTGGAAGAGTCTAGAAAGCCCCAGTTTTCAGGGTTACAAACTATGAAATAGTTGCAATGTCTAGCGATCTACCAAGCATTGCAATTATTTTCCACTTTATTCTGCCTTATTCTGCCTCCAAACAAAGTTGGTGTGGAGTGGCATGAAGGGGGCATATTCGACAGTAAAGTTGTCCAGCACTGGGCATTCTGGCCCCATGTGTGTGCACTTGCTGTTTCCTGCCCCCATTCTGGGCTGAACGTTCACCAGCAGAATGGTAAAGGAGACTGGAGCCTATTAGACCGGAGCTTATGAAGGGTTGGCGTATGATAAAATTCCCTCTATGAGACGGCAGGGCTCATGGTTCATTGTAAATTTGTCAGTTTTACAAATGTACAAAAACTGTGATAGAGTTAACTATTTTTATATCTTCTGTCCATCTTGGGTCTAAGGAATCCCCTGCTTTGTACCTTAACTTATTACAAGGAGAAATGGACTTGGCTGTAGGATCTTCCCCAGGTCACACTCCCCAGAATAGTCACAAGTTGAAAGCTGGACACATCTTCTGCAGTGACAGAGAATAGACAACCACAGATGACACGGGACAGGCTACTCCTGCCCAGAGGACAGTTCTTCTCATTGAGGAAGAGTGTGAGACAGAGCAAAGGAGCTGAGGTAGGGTCAAAAAGTAACTTGAGCCAGCATGGAGAGAACCGTCTAAGAGCATTGGACCAGAAAAAGTAGAATAAAGCAGAATCAATGTCTAGTCCAGTGAACCTTTTGGAGACCGTGTGCCCATGCTAAACCAAAATCCACTTATTTACCGTGAAGTACCAATATGGCATTTTAAGCAATAACGTAATGCTACCTGTTCTTCCATATCTTGCAATCGTATCAGCCCCCTGAGGCCACTAATACAGTTTAAAGAAAGAGTGCATATTCAGACTCTCATTGCAGCTTCTCTCCAGGGTCTCTCTGTAGAGGAAAAATGAGGGGTCCAACAGGAGGAGCTCAAAAAGATACTGCAGACCTGTCCACACCTTCTCACTGTTCCCGCAGTTCCAAACAGCCAAGGAAGTGTTGCTTTTACATAGCGCTGAGAGCTCTTAAGTTGCCTGGGACTGCAGAAAGATTTGGTGGATTTGTTCCTATCTGGTGAATTCTGTCCTGGGGTGATGGCCTGAGTGCCCACAGAAAGGGCTCTGAGTGCCAACTCTGGCACCCGTGCCATAGGTTTGCCACCACTGGTCTAGTCCAAGCATCAGAACCAGGAGAGCACCAAGGATCAGATTATGTGGTGTACACAAACCAGTATCCAGGAACGGGCAAGGAATGAACTAAGAAGCCATAAAAAGCCACTTGAGCCATCCACCCCAGGGACAGAAGCCAGGTAGAAATGGTG
Organism: Engystomops pustulosus; assembly: GCF_040894005.1. Taxonomy (NCBI): domain Eukaryota; kingdom Metazoa; phylum Chordata; class Amphibia; order Anura; family Leptodactylidae; genus Engystomops; species Engystomops pustulosus. The sequence continues at coordinate 243,265,444 of NC_092412.1, forward strand.
ACAGAACGGATTCTGGGTGATGTGTAATAATAATGTGATACAAATATATTACATTTACAGATTTCAGATTTTTGGCTCTCAGTGATAAAATAAGCCATAATTTAAGTGCAAACTCTGCTGAAAGAACTGAAACATTTGGCAGGTGTCACATATGTTATGCTTTTAGACTATTGTTACTTGATGTACCGCTTCTCATTCCAGTGCCGTTCTCCGGTGTTTGCCAGTGAGTTCACCACATTGACTTGACATTCCCTGACACACATCATTGCTGGTCTATTCGAAAAAGTCAAGGACCTCCTGACCTTAACCTCAGCATCTGACACCTTTCTTGGATGCTACCTATAGCAAGAAATTCAATTTATCATCCAACTACAGTATTTTGACCCTGGTGACTCTGGCGATGCTTTAACCTCAGGATGGTGCAATTCAGGAAGATCATTTGCATCTGACCCTGAGCTACAGACCTACTTTTACGTGCCAAAATCATTGTCAGTAATGAATCCATTCTCCTTGCAGATATTGCAGTCTTTAAGGTCACTGATGCTCTGATGGGGATTCTGGGTAAGGAATATGTAAATAGGTTTTTCATGGAAAAGGAAAGCCATGCGTCAGTGCTTCCTTAAAGGATATCTACCACCAGGATGTAGGATTGTAAACTAAGCACACTTAAATACATGTGTATGCCCACTCCGGCAGGATCCACTCTTCTTTAGCCTTCTTATGCCCTGATTTTTACCCCAAAATACTTTAAATATGAGCATCATGGTTCCTCAGACTAATTTGCATAATTTAAACCCTTTTTTTTGTAAAAACAAGGGCATTTGAAGCTAAAAGAAGGGCAGATCCCGCCAGAGGGGGCACACACAGGCATGTAAGTGTGCTTGGTTTACAATCCTTCACCTTGGTGGTGCATAAGCCTACGTGTATATTGCCAAGGATCGGGCCCCCTATGACATCATCAGGGAGCAGCGATCCTCGCATAAATGGCAGTCATTCAAATGCTCTCATCAACTTTGACAGCGGCATTTAAAGAGTTAACACCCACATTTAATGCCAGCACTTATAACGGGTGTAATAGGTGGGGATTTGGTAACCAAACTTGAACAGAATTGTGAGGTTCGGATTTGGCTGTACCTGAACTTCAATGAGTCTGCTCATCCCTACTAGAAAACATGGAATTTTAGCTAAATCTTTGGAAAGGAATCGGCAGCCAATTGTAGACAGGGCTGTTTCAGTGTCATTGCATCTCTGCAGTACAGTATGGAAAATTGGTCAGGCTACACAGAAATGGGTCCAAAAGTTCTTCATTCTCCTTGTGGAGATTGCCTTTGCATTCCACCTGTACAGAGCCCATGCCTGATCTATTGAGGATTCTGGGTAACACTCGAGGCATTGTTTAGCACCACTGGCATCAATGAGCTGGGGAAATACAAACTTCCTTTATGGGTCCCATGGAAAAAAAAATATTTTGAGGGATAAGGTTCTGCAAAAGCAACTGTAGCCTCATGGATCCACTTCCCACAGGACACCAATCTAACTAACATTTTTCAGTTTCTTCGAAAACTGTTATGAAATGCATCAAAACTGGGAATAAAATAAAAAAAAATGATATATATTTTTGAAGTGAAAATTATCGTTATTTAAATTCGAATGTAGGTGGAGCCATAAACATGAGAAAAGGTGCAATAACCGTGCTCAGCCACGAAACATTGGGACTTATTTACTAAGGGTCCTGTGGATTGCACTTTCGTCGGATTTTAGAAAATTTCGGGAATTGTGTTGCACGCGATCGGATTTTGGCACAGCAGCGCCGGCTTTCATGCGACAGAAATCGGGGGGGGGGGGGGGCGGGGGCATTGGATGATCTGACTGATTTGGACTGAGCCCGGGATTTTGTCGCAACCAATGCACTTACATACACCGGAAAGAAGAAGGGGTATCCAACGGAGATAGTAAACTCTATCGGACCTGAGCGGGGAAGCGACACTGCAGGATAATGGATGTGCGATCTTTGTGAATCACGCCGGAGTGCATGATCGTCAGACACTCCATATTTCGGGAACTCCGTCTGCCGGGTAAGTAAATGTGCCCCATTGTATGGAGCTGCCTACTGCTGGCTTCATGCACTGTACAGTTGTGGCTACTGGGCTGTGGTTATAGAAGGATTAGTGGGAAGGCAGTTAATGGACCCCCATCAATGAATTTTAACATAGGGATAGTCATCAATAAGATAGGTCTGGACAACCCCTTTAATGTACATATATGCTGTAAAGTGCATTCTAAAAATGTTATATTATTATACAAATCAAATAATCTGCCTCCTTATCCTCCAGGAGGAGCACAGAGAGCGACCTTCAGATGTTTGGAAGACGTCTTCCTCCAGTGATGGATTACTAGCATCGTGTAGCGTAGGTACGGCTTATAAAAGGCTCCACTCTATGGAATGTTAACAAGACCTTGAGCTTCTATATTGTAGATCTCATTTCCCATCCATACAGAACATAATAGAGAAATCCATTAGGAGTGTTATTAAGCTATCAGGACGGGTGCAAGGAGCCAGCCAAGGCATGGGGGGGGGGGGGGGGGGAGGGGGTAACAAACAATGAAGAAGATGCAAAAAGGACAAATTAGTAAATGTCGTATCATATTCCTTAGGTTCTATCAGTTTACTTAATATACAGGGTTCAGCCGTTTACGTGATGAATAACTTCAGCCACCATGCTTATGTATTAAAGGGGTATTCCGGGAATATGAACGTCTGACACAAAAACCCATGATGATATAAATAAATGAGTACAATAATACTCAACGTCATTAGTCACAAAATGGAGCTTAAATAGTTTGATTTTATGATTTACTAAATTTATGGCCTCTCTAAAGTAGGTGGAGTTATCACCAAGATGGCCGCCACTGGAAAATACAAGTTCCATGATCCTTTAGTTCTCAGTAACTCCTCCTCCCTCTTATGCTCTGCTCCCAGTGATGATCTAGCAGGCTTTCTTGCTGTTACCATAGTAATGATGTGTAACTGCCATCACCAAAACACGCGCCATACTGGGTGCACTGCAACCAACCAACTACAGCCAAATGTAGTGGTGATCACATGACCTGCCCAGGCAGGTGCAGGACATGTGATGTGGACATGTGACCAGCGGCCATCTTCTGTTCTGCGACGGACCGCGCGGAGGAAATTAACGGACTGATTAAAGGGCCAGTAGCATTTTAATTCTTCATTACAGTCTATGTCATCAGCATTTTCTGCTAAGGGGAGCAAAATTTTAAATAACAACTAATTACACATTAGCTTATATTTTGAGTATCCATTTGCATATGAATTATGCTGATTCCTGGAATACCCCTTTAATCTCAGTAATAATATTTCTACACTACATCTGGCAGGGAAATTGTGTATTAGAAAATGGTATATGAAATCAGGGTCGGCTCCAGGTTTCAGTAGACCCCTGGGTGGCAGAGCCTCAATGGGCCCCTTTGCAGTGAACTCATTAAAAATTCAGTAACTAAAACAGTCTCCTGTTCCCTTAAATATTCCCGAATTTATGATACCAAACAGTCCCCTCATGGTTATTTTATATAACCCCCCACTCACACCCTATGGATTCCTTATGTAAAGCCTTATGTGGGCCCCCCCAGCAGCTCTGGGCCCTGGCACATGCCCAGATATGCCAGTGCTGGTGCCGGCCCTGTATGAAATGTATCAGCACCACATGTTGGTCCTGCACTTAATGACACAATGGTAAAAGGTAAAGCATTATAAAGCTTTGTATATCTCTATCTGTAGAGAGAGTGTGTGGTAGAGTCCTGGCGGCTACATCATCCAGAGAACTTGGTGCCACATTGAACCCCTAGAGAAAACAGAAAAGCCTTTGATTTACGAAAAAAGTTCAGGACCCAACAGGAAGAAAAACTCAAAAATAGAAAAAAAGTTGTAGGACCCAGAACTCATGGTCAGGGTGATGCAGTAAAAACTACATCTTTAATCAAAAAATGTTCAAAAGGTATTCCAAGAAAAACACCTCAAAGGGACCCATAGAGGAACAAAAGACACAGAATACAGGCGGTCCCCTACTTAAGGACACCCGACTTACAGACAACCCATAGTTACAGACGGACCCCTCTGCCCCCTGTGACCTCTGGTGAAGCTCTCTGGATGCTTTACTATAGTCCCAGACTGCAATGGTCAGCTGTAAGGTGTCTGTAATGAAGCTTTATTGATAATTCTTGGTCCAATTACACCAAAAATTTTGAAACTCCAATTGTCACTGGGGCAAAAGAAAAAAAATTGTCTAGAACTTCCATTATAAAATATACAGTTTCGACTTACATACAAATTCAACTTAAGAACAAACCTCCAGACCCTATCTTGTATGTAACCCGGGGACTGCCTGTATACAGGTACAGGACACAAAAGGGAAGGGGACAAAAACGGGTGACGCGTTTCGGACTTTTATAAATGCTGGTCCTTACTCAAGTTTGGGCTAGCACTTACAAAAGTCACCCATTTTTTCCTTTTCCTTTTGGGAACTGTATATTCTGTGTATTTTGTTCCTCTATGGGTCCCTTTCTTGGGATACCTTTTGAACATTTTTTCGATTAAAGATGTCGTTTTTGTAACATTACCATGACGAAAAGTGCTGGGTCCTGCAACTTTTTTCTATTTTTGAGGTTTTCTTGGTACCCGACCAGTTCATTAGATTATGTGCACTCCAACAACAGTTTTAAACCCGCACCACAAGCCTGACTGCATTGAGCTGTGAAAACCTTTTTACACACATTGGGGCAGATTTACTTACCCGGCCCATTCGCGATCCAGCGGCGCGATCTCTGCGGTGGATTCGGGTCTGGCCGGTATTCACTAAGGTAGTTCCTCTGAAGTTCCCCGAAATGCACTGAAGTTCACCGGCCTATTCCTAGTGAAGGTAAGTGCAAGTTTCGCGACACTTTTTCCGTCGCGTGCATGCCAGCGCCGATGCGCCAAAATCCGAACGCGTGCGCCAAAATCCCGGGGCGATTCAGGGGAAATAGGCGCAAAACGGAAATATTGGGGTAACACTTCAGGAAAACGCGAATCGGGCCCTTAGTAAATGACCCCCATAGTTTTTTTGCCTTTTTGAACATTTTTCAGTTTTAACTAAAATGACCAAGCCCAATGGACGTGGTACAAATGGACAAAAATAGAAATCAATTGACATTTTGACATATCCATTAGACTTCCATTGCTCTATTTTATACAAAATTTGTCCAAAGTGAATCCACAAATATTCACATTAAATTCAAATATATGAACTGATGAATTTCTACTGGAGGGGAGGGATTTATAATATCATCATGTCTACTGCATGGTGTGCCAGCATATGATGTGAACACCGCCTCCCGGAACCCACCAGGTCAGGAACTCCGTACTCCGGAAATATCCGTCTGGGGTTGCACCGCCAGGCAGTTCTAGATGGAGCAGTTGCTGGAGGAGGCTATAAGTAGTTGCCCCATTCTGTTGCACTCTGCCGCAGGGCACGCCTCTTTCCCTACTCTTCATGGGCACTTAGTGTGGAGGTGGCATAAGGGGTGGAAATGGGCATCATTCCTGTCCGTACGCACGGAACTGGTAAAGAAAATGCTGTAGATCCTCCCTTAATATCTTATGAAACTCAACAACGAGGTGTTCACACATAGACATGGATTGGCATGTATGTAACTCATGACGTCATCATCAGGGTCAGGGTCAGAGACCTTAAAGTGTGAGATTCCACCACTCCTTCATCCCAAAACCATCAAAATCTATAACCAAATCCTGGGTGCCAGGAAACCTTGAACTAGCCCCCCACCGTAAACTTCCACCACTGCCCCACACACCCCACTCATCTCCACTTTTTCAACATTTTTTTCTTCTCTGTTGCCATGACTTTGTACGCAAGAATCTATAACATTATGCCCGGATCCTACGTACAAACAATTTCCTTCGGGATCAATAAAGTCTCATCGTATCGTAGGCTAAATGAGAGGTGCTGTGAACTTCCATAAACTGAGTGCTCCTCTAACTGTCTTTAATCTTGGTCACCAAAATCTAGCACCTTCTTTTATATCATGTACTTTATTGATGCGCTTAAACGAGGATAAAGCTTCATCTTAGTTTTACGTTTCCTCTTTGAAGAAAACTCCTCTTCCAGAACTTTGCTCAATGTTTGTCAATGATTTAAATACGTAAACACGTAAATCTCAGTCGCCTGTTATATACAGCTCCGCATTAGTAGAAAACAGCTGTGGAGGCAACTTATGTCAAGTCAAAGTCAAATAACATCCTACGACCCCGCAGCTGCTGACCCACATTTGCAAATAGCTGGATCTATCAGTAAGTACAGCACTTGGCCGGTTCTCCCAGTACACGTTCTGCAGATGTACTTGTGTATATTTGCTGTATGACAAACAGATGGGTTTCATTCTTGGATCTTCATGCTATGGTGTCTAATAGAGCAGCCCGTACACAAATACATCTACCTCTCGCAGTTGCTTATTAGTAAGACTGTAAAATGATCAGAGTGAGGATTGTGCCAATGAATGGGTCACTTCATACCCTATGTTTGAACCCATAAACATAGAGTTCCTTGGGTCCACCAGAGAACATATTCCAGGGGACAACCCTCCTTCAACAGCTATGAAATTTACCCTGGAAGCCTTCAAATTGGGTTCTCTTCGGTTGGACCTCTAATGTCTAGTATGTCTGTTACAGTCTGCACCCGCCTCTCTGGTAATATGGTGGGCCACTGCCCATAATCTGAACTGCAACATTCGCGATGGTGCCAAAAAATATGGGTTGAGGTTCCGGAACCCAGGTCTCCGAACCCAGACTTAAGGTCCCTGAACTTGACCAAGTCCCAGGGCGTGACGATGGTGGCATTTAAAAGGCATCACCTCCAATCAGTGTCAGTACTGATCCCGTGTGTTCATGGTGGGTGTGAGCGTTCGGGTTGGAGTACTCAAACCTGAACAGGTCCACTAAATCATAAGCCAACTTTAGCCATAGATACCATGAAAACACTGTAATATGTTATTATTTAAGAAGTTTTTTTCTTTTGGCAACTACATAAGTAACTATTCAAAGTCTTGTATTTTTTGATATTTTAGGTTTTCACTATTGCCCCCGTGCTTTGTTGGCTATGTGGTCAGTATCGATAGTGTCTCATTCTTTATATAATAGGATGTGAATCTTCTCATATTTTTGGTTGTAAAAGGGTTCAAACTCCATCTAAGGTATTCAGCTCTCAGAGACCTGGTGTGATACTGGACTAGAAATAAACTACGGGCTATAGCTATTAACCAGAATGAGAAATACATTTTCTGTAGGACCAATAAGCCCATTGTCCCTTTTAGTTTAGTGCAGTCTATTGCGCCAAAAGCAGCATGTTTTAGAACACGTCTAGAGAATACAATGTGATGGATTCTCTTCTAGAGAGAGTCATACTTTACCCCATTTCATTTCTGCTGGGATATACTGACATGGCTGACCAGGAGTGGTGAGTTTCCAGTCCGATTACCATCCGATTCCTGTTGCTCTGCCGTGCTGTGCTCCTCTCTTAAGTTGATGATGAGTTACCTAGTTAGCCATAGACCATTAACTTGCATTAAAGGGGTATTCCCAGGAAGAAAAGATATAATAACAAATAATTCCTTGCTATTAACAAATATACAGCATGTCACAGATATAATTCCAACCTGTCTCTATCGGTCCCGGTGTATACAATTTGGTTGCCCCTGGATACAACCATAAATCTTTGACTGTGGTCAGATTCTTCTCATGAATAGATTCTCTTGTCTTCACACTGCAGTAATCTCTGCCTCCTGCCCGTCCCTCTCCATTACAAGACAAGCTCAGACACAGGCACTTCCTGTCGGCAAGCAGCAGTGTTCAGAGACCTACTCTACTAGCTACAGACAGGTCTTTATCCGGGAGGGAGGCATATAGTAGAGAGAGAATGATAGAGAGAAACTGTGTTTTATATCCATTTCATGGATCTCATCATCTCTTATCTGTCTTGTCTCTCTTTGTCTATGTGAGAATAGTAGAATATTATGAAGCTAAATAAAAGTGTAGATAAACCTGTACCCTGACATTCTAAGCACATTGTCTGCACACAGCATCTCACAGCACTAGAGGAATCATGAAGTGTCTGCTTAGAGAGGCCCCGCCCACACTCTGGAATCTTACACTGACCATTACTCATAGGCGCAAAAACAGAAATAAAAGTGAGCAACATTGTAAAGTAAGGGGGTTAAAATTATCTTTATTGTGTAAACATCACTAGGGGATTAAAATTTAAGAACTTTCTTTTATGGGAAAACTCCTTTAACACCTTGCCGACCGAGGACGAACTATATTGTCCTCGTGCCGCAAGGGGTGTATGGAGAGAGCTCTCGAGCTGAGCTCTCTCCATACACAGCAGGTGGTGGCTGTATAAAACAGCCAACATCCGCCTGTCACTGCCCCGGTCGGTGCTGGCACCGATCACAGCAGTTAACTTGTTAAGTGCCGTGGTCGAACCCGACCGCGGCACATGACTTAATGTTAAATGCCGGTACAGTAGTATTGCAGTATATAGTATTAGCAATCGGACCCTGAAGGGTTAAATTACCCTGGAGGATCTAAAATAATGGTAATTTTTTTTTACATTATAAAAAAATACGAAAAAATTGTAAAAGAAGTAAAAGTTTAAATTAAAAGTTTAAGTTTAAAGAATAAAAATCATAAACACATTAGGTATCATCGTCTCCCAAAATGTCTGATCTATCAAAATATATTAGTGATTTTTCCCAGTGTTTAACCCCGTAACGGGAATTGGCGGCCAAAGTCGAAAATGCCACTTTTCTGCCATTTTGAAAAATATAAAAAATTCTATAAAAAGTGATCAAAAGCCCATACAGTCCTCAAAATGAAAGCATTAAAAACGTTATCAAAAGTCGCAAAAAATGACACCACCCACAGCTCCGTGCACTGAAGTATGAAAAAGTTATTAGTGCCAGAACATGGCAAAATGAAGAATTTTTTTTGTACAGAAGGTTTTAATTTTTTAAATGTCTGAAAACACTATAAAACATGTACAAATTTGGTATCCTCGTGATCGTACCGAACCAAAGAATAAAATAGACATGTGATTTGGGGCGCTCAGTGAAAGCTGTAAAATCCAAGCCCACAAGCAAATGGTGAGAATGCGTTTTTTCATCATTTTCACTGCATTCTAAATTTTTTTTCCACTTCCCAGTACACGGCATGGAATATCAAATACCATCACTATGAAGGTCAATTTGTTACGCAGAAAACAAGCTCAAACAGAGCTCCTTATATGGAAAAATAAAAAAGTTACAGATTTTTGAAGGTGGCGAGTGAAAAAGGAAAATGCAAAAACAAAAAAGGGCCACGCCCCTAAGGGGTTAACATTAGTTACTCAAACTGTCCATATCAATATCCCCCATTGCCGGTTGCTTCAAACTGTCACTTGTCTTGCTTTCTTGAATCAATATACAAAACTAACAGATGTAATTATCAATAACTCTATTAAAACTGAAATACCCAAATAATTTAGGAACTTTCTGGGAAAATTCATGATACGGAGGGCAAAGCTCCAATGGTATAATAAGTTATAACTTACTATGACATGTAAAATTCTTCTATTTCTGTGATTTTAAGATATTGTTTTTCTTACAATTTGTCCTAATGCAAAAAAAAAAAAAAAAAAATTCCACTGTGATCCAGAATCATGTTATCAAAATAAAAACCACATGGCAACTGGACCGGTTCCTGCATTTTGTACCTTCTTATCAGGCGTGTCTTGGAGCAGTGTGCCGTTTCTTAGAACTCCCTCTTCCTTTTGCTTAAAAACTTCTGCGTCTTCGGTATCCATCCAAAACTGCAGCCGTCGGGATACACAATGTACAATCCAGACTGTTCTCGGTGATTTAATGCCTTCTGTCCATAAACTTGTAGTTAAATGTTGCAACAGAATTGCTGTAAAGGATAAACACATATGGGTTGTTGTACGAGCCGTCTTCTGGGTACAGTATTGTACTCGGCTCACTCTTACTTTCTGTGAATGTAATAGGTCATTCTTGCAAAGGTCATATTAAGGCATTCTCAATTATTGGGGTGACCCTATTATGTGTCTGCATTATGTGGGCTATTCAATGGCACAGGGACCCATTCCAACTCATGTGTATGATATGTTTGTCTGACATGTTTATGGTGTGTACCTTGGGTGGAACGACAATCCACCAAATTGATGGCCCTGGTTAACTATCTATGGCTTTGATTGGTCAGTGGTGTCTCACTGACCAATCACAGCCATACCAGTTTGCTGTTTGCCAATCCAGCAATATGTCCCGGTCGCGGAGGAAGAATCCGAACCCCAATCTCCTCTTATCTCTAGTGCCAATGGCAGAACAGTTGGCAGCTCAAATACTGGCCTTGGGTATTTTATTCAACTTTTTAAAAAAGGCAATAGGCAACAAAGTGGAAAACGTAGTATAAGTGTGAGGATCGGGACAGTATAGTCGGCATAATTCAGTAGCTACCGAAAGGTAGACAAAAATTAGAGACATACAGAAAGAAGGACATATAAATAATTGTGTAATAAGAAACAATTCAGTTAGAGAGTACAGAAATGGGGGAAGGGCATATTTGGGGTTTAAATGAAGGGATTTAAAGGTGACCTATTGTTTCTCATGACCTTACTATTTTAATTTTTAAACACTGAATCAAAATTAAAGGTATCCCGTCACTAGGAACCTCATTTTCACTAAAGACAGGTTAGAGAAGCCCTTTACAGCTGCATTGCACATCTGCCTTACTGCTTTCTCTAAGCATTTGCATTTCAATATAATTGTGCATTATAACTTACCTTGTACCCTGACAAAATCCTGTGTGTAGTCCTAGGGGTTGGGCTTTGATTTGGATGCATTTCAAAAGACATCATATGACCTGTCTATGCAGCAAACTCCTCAGCTCTAAGCCCCGCCCCCCACCTTTGTGCTGAGGAGTTTGCAGCACAGACAAGTCACGTGTTGTTTTTTGAAATGCATCCGAACCAGGGGCAACCACTGGGACTAAATAGAGGATTCTGTCAGGAAGCCAGTTAAAACACACAATTATGTTGTTATGCACTTCTTAGAGAAGGCAAAAATGCATAATTGCAATGTAGGTGTGATGGGCTTCTGCAACCTGTCTTTAGTGAAAATTAGGTCCCTGGTGACAGGTTCGATTTAAGTTGGAAAAGTTGACTAAATTTGACCATCAATATGTCACATTGGGAAAAAAATGTAAAAACCATAAAAGAGGTAAAAAAACGAAGATAAAAATTTAAACAAATAAATATATTCACTGCATCGAGAACACATGCATAGGAAATAATACAAGGATGACCCAATATCTGGTTGGCCAATCTATATCAAACTAAACATGTTCTTTCCAATTCTACTTCCTGTCCCAGGTTGTAGGTTTTCCATACCTCTTTGACTCACATTGGTTGACCATTTAAGACAATGACACCCCATATGCTAGCCAAAATACTCAACAACAAGTATCTAAAAGACCAACCAGTGAGGAAGAACGTATTTGAGAAATATTTTAGAAAATGATTAGTTTGAAATTTTAGATCATAACCAAAACAGTTGCTTAAACCCCATCAAAACCTCTAATCAAAATTTATGGAATCAGCTATTGGGCCATAAATATTGTAAACATATTTTAACATATGCAAAGGATTAAAAGAGTCAATATATGTTGTTTTTGAAAATATCAAAAAAAGCCAAATGGATGCTGAGACAATTAGCATTTTTTAATGGCAGCGACAATTTTTTTTTTTGCAAACAGTCAATAATATTTTCCATTTTGGAACCATAGGAGTTATTAATTGAACTCTTGTGGAAATTAGTCCCACAAGCGCCAAGGTATTTTGAATGCAGACAAAGAAAGTATATTTCCATAAAGATTCAATTAGTTTGCAATACAAATTATGTAATTAAGAATTCCCGGGGTAAGCCAAACACGATTCTCCTACATTTCATCCATTCAATTTGTTTGGCTAATTAGACACATAGCCAGTTGCACCGTAATGTCTCATAGTTAGGTACTGGAGCATCTAATTCAATCAAAGCCCCTGAGAAGGTAGTTGGTATATTTTGTATTTTTAAACAATCTTCAAAAGCTCACTGCTAAATTTGTCCTTTGTTGTGAGAAATACAAGAAAAAATACAGACAGGATTCATAATTTTTTACAAAATTAAAAAAATATTTCAAAATACTTAGATCAAGTTTATATGAAAGTGGCTCAAAATAAAGTAATTTATAACACATATTTTCACCAAATTCTTGTTGATGTTTAGATTTTAAAAAAATGTAAAATTATGTGTTTGCAGGTAAAAATATTCTAGAAAGGCTCCTCAGGGGTGGAGCAAAATGCACTGAAGCATGGAATGGATACCCTGGACATGGTGTATTCTGTTTCAAACATAACTGAATATGGTGGTAGTGAGTTTTATCTTAATAGACATTTACTATCTACTCCAGATAGCAGAAGAAAAAAAGCTAAACCCCTGGTAATTGGCAGCTAACCCCAAGAGTAGGTCTGTACAGTATAGAATTATGGAATGATGGCTAACAGGCGACTGATCCTGCAGGTCCCCTAGAAATCGATGGCACCCATTCTGTGCTCTTTTGATTTCAATGGGACCTCCAGAACTGGTTACTGGATAGCTGATCCCAGAAGTCTGTCTGGGCAGTTAGGGCCAGGGTGTGACTTGAAGGGGTACAGAGGGTACAGTAGCAACTGCGCCCAAGAGGCTAAGGGGCCCATAAAGTGTCACTTTCGCATATAAAAAAAACTAGTACTATAAACCATACATTTTAGTAGGAGGTCTGGCATAGACCTTCCACTTGGGCTCATCAGCTTCAAGTTACCTCACTGGTTAGGGGCCCAGACAGGTATCCCCTATATTGTCGATAATGGACTGATGTCCATTAGAAAAAAACACCTTATAAAAGCTAACAACAGAAAAAACGTTGAAGGTTTTTTTTAAGTACTTAAAACAGTGTCCCATTGCATCAAAACTTCTCATTGGGACAGCTTCCAGCACTGACCCCCATCTTCCCCATCTGAAGGTGTCCATGTACACAGCTTTCCCAATCACTGGCCTCAGTGCCCTTTACTTCTTAGGCCAGAGACTGGCTGTACTAGTGTTGTGTGTAAACAGACACATTCCCGATGCAGCCATGTAAATAAATCCTGGTGGGAAAGCTACAAGTATATTTATTTGTTAAATACGACCACCGACTTTGGCAGTGTCATGTGTGTGGGAGGGGGGAGTGAAGCTGAATCTGGCCCCATTGCCAAATTTCTAATAATGTTTGGCGTTGGTTCCACAGAGTTCGGTACAAACATAAACTTTGCGGTTTTGGTCCACTCAACTCTAGTTACCATGGGAAACTTTTACAATAATTTTCTACGTTTTAAATGGGGGGGTGGAGGGAGATTCCAGAAGCCAGCTTAAGGTCTTAAAGGAAATCTACCACCAGGGTGAAATATTGCTAACTAGGCACACTTACATGCAGGTGTGTGCCCCCTCTGGCAGGATCTGCTATTCTCCTAGCCTCATAGGCTTTAAAATTATTCAAATTAACCTGAGGGGCTCTGGGCTCCACAGATGTCAATGGGGCTGTACCAACTTTGATTTTCAACCCTTATCCATAAAAAATTGAGGATAACAATCGGATTGATAGAGGGCCAACTACTGGGACCACCAAAAACACAAGAATGGAGTCCTGCATTTCACAAGAATGGGGCTCCTGTTCTCTTGAATAGAATGAAGAGGCAGGTCAAGCTCACATTCTACCAACCCTTCAATACTACAGAAGTGGATTGAACACAGAGCTGGCTCTGGTATCTCTGGTACTCCAATGAATTGTCTAGGAGAGCGTTATCGAGAGCAGTTCACATGCTAGTCCTGCCCCCCCACCAATTTGTGAGAACGGGACTCCCGTTCCCCAGGTTGCTGTCATCCATTCTCGCGGGGGTTTGACCGCTATGGGTAGGGAATAACAATCAAAGTTGATAAACCTGTTTCACTATGGCCGGTTTTATTCATTCTGTAAATAAATAAAGTAATTTTGTATCAAAGTATTTTGTGTATTTGTTTTGTGCTTTATGTGTTTTGTCACGAGCACCTGGATTCTGCTAAACATCTGCACCACGAAAATGAGGGAGAAAATGGAAGTAAATGATGTAGCAATCTCTACCTTGTTATCTCGGGTTTATAGAACTTTGTTTGACGACACCTGCCGCTATCTGCCGCTTCATTCTTTTCTCTCTTACAAGTGACAAGGCTATAAAACAATTTTCTGGACTCCTTTTCAATAAATAATACAGCGAGAGGGGGGAAGAGCCGCTCCATTCATTGCTCAAGTGATAGCTGAAAGTCTAATTGAAACAGATAATTCATCATGCAACCTGGATTTCTATGGAGAGTTCTGCTGTATTGTACCTATCATTACCGAGAGAACGATCCGTCCTGGGCAGAACATGTCTCATATTCTAGACATCATTGAGACGTCGCTGTCAGACTAGAACTAAGTCACAAAATCCCATCTCCGGGACAAAGCGGGATGGATGAATGCGAGAGGGGATGTTTAAGGACATTTCATGAAATTACATTAATTTATTTAATCAATTTTATATTTTTAACACATTCTTGTAGTTTGAATTAAGGAGATTTTCTAAGTTAACTGGGAACAGCTTTGAGAGTAGGAATGTGCAGCCCTGAACCCACAGTTTTCAGGTCTATGCCAAACATTGTGGGTGTTTGGGCTCAGGGCTGGCACTAGCATTGGGCTCAGGGCTGGCACTCTGCTGGATTTCTTATGTACAGCCTTATGTGGAGGCCCACATAAGGCTGTACATAAGAAATCCATGGGATGAGGGTGGCTCAATCTAATTAATCCATAGGGTGTGAAAGGGCTGTATATAAAATAACCTAGGGAACAGGAGACTGTTTTAGTTTCTGAATTTTTAATGCTGCCATGAGTTCACTGCAAAGGGGCCCACTGAGGCTCTGTCACCCAGGGGCCTACTGAAACCTGGAGCCAAATCTGTTTGGGCTCAATACCCAGTGGCGGATTAATACTGGGCCCAGGGTTATATGTATATTATAATTAGGCTTCTTGGGGACTGGAGGATGTGTTTCATCTGTCTGCTTTCAATCGGTGGTTTCTGGTCCATTAAAGAACCTTTGAAAGTCCCTGTGTATATGTGTATTGAGAGCAGTATTTTATAAGTGAACATTCTTCTCAATTTAAAATTTGGTGGATTGTTTTGGTGGCTATGGGCCCCCTAGACAGCTTGGGACCCGGGCTACCGCCAAAACCACTTGTATTAAAATCCATTACTGTCAACACTGTGCCAGTTACACCCTTGATCTGTGCTGGACACTCAAATGCTGGCGGTGTGTGCGTGCCACAATTTTTCCTAGCATTGTTGATCCCTGATTAAATAATTGGAAAGACGATCCTTAGGAAAAGGTGCCGCCAGTACCGCTTGTGAGAGTTACAGATGGGGAGAGCGTTCCCAACACAAACCAAATGTTCAAGATTGGGTTTGGCCAAACTTGGTGCACCCAAACTTGAATTGTTTATTTATGAAATCTTTCTTCTGCACCTAGTCCCACCAGTATCCACAGGGGCTTCCAGTATATAATCTGCCAGCCTTGTGTAGTACATAGGCTGCGCCCCGGAGAATATAGCCAGCCAGCCCCATACAGTGTATAGCCAGTCAGCCCCCAGTATGACCAGCATATAAAAAATAAACTGAGTATTCACCATTCCGACTCCCTGGGCCGATCCTCCTCTTTCTTCATGTGCACCTGCGCCATTTCCAGGTCAGCGACAGGTCCGTGCGCACAAACTATGAATTCAACAGCACAAGAAGAAAGAAGAGGAGCTGCGCGGGGCATCAGAATGGTGAACACTCAGTTTATATATTTTTTATTCCCGAGTGGTGAATTTTCAGCATAAAATTTTTTTGCTTATACTCAAGTGCATGCGTATACATTGTTACCAATTTTGTGCCGTACTGTTTTGTAAGAATAAAATCAAGAACATTTAAGCCATTTTACTGCAAAAGTATTTTTGGCAATAATTTTATCTTGGAATGTGATGGACAGCGAAGGGTTAATCCTTGAATTTTGAAAAGAAAGTAAGATTGCATGATCACTGATGCACAGAGGTAGCAATTTCATTTACAGGAGTTGGGGATTGGATGTATATACTACAACATATTGTTTTCACATACGACATACGGAGTCTTCATGGTTGGATACCCCCCCACCCAGGGGAGATTCGCATAGACACACTGGGAGATACAATATCTATCACAGAAACTCATCTCTCCGTGTCAAAATCATATAGAAGTAAACATTAAAAAAGATATTAATTAAAGAATACAGAAAGTTGCCAGTCAAATTCAACGAAGCTTTATTGGCAGCACCAATTACAAGTTAGCATTGTCAAAGCATTTACAAAATATGGGATTGTGGGGGATTAGGTGGGGTGCAGGGTGATGGGGAACAGGATAATGGGTGGTGGCAGAAGATCCTATTCATTAAAGTTTTAAACCCTGAGTTTTTTTAAGATTTTTTTTTTAGCCTTGCTGGAACCTTCGATTTTTGAATCCTATGACCTTCTTGTGAGACAAGGCAGCC
This sequence comes from Engystomops pustulosus, assembly GCF_040894005.1. Lineage (NCBI taxonomy): Eukaryota > Metazoa > Chordata > Amphibia > Anura > Leptodactylidae > Engystomops > Engystomops pustulosus. The sequence continues at coordinate 243,282,193 of NC_092412.1, forward strand.
ATCTTGAATCTCTCATCTCAGATATGTTGAGCCAAGACAAAAGCAAAATACATCTGTAATGCCATAAAGTTAGGGGTTTTAGGGCCCACTGACCTCCACCAACTTACACTGGAGCAGAATCATCAGGAGGTCATTGGATTCACAAACTAGAGGCTTTAATTGAAGATAATCCTATTTCTCTGACACCACTGCCAAATCAGAAATGAAAGGAATTTGTCCCGTTTATCATTTCCCAATGTCAGATGACTTAACTGATCATTATTGCAAATATTTTCAAGATATAGAGATAATATTTGCTCTTGGCATCACTCGCACAGCTGTGGTTTTTGATATTAATAAAAATAACAATAACATGTCATCCCAAAAAATATAGATATATTGGTGCCAAAGTCAGACCCGACGCCTGCCAAGATTTAATTGGCATTTCGTAATGTAATACAGAATTAAAAATGTTTATCAAAAGCATTTTGCTTTACTTGTAGTGGCCAACAGATGGGGAGATGGTATCATTGTGGGTGTATTACTGGAATTGTCGTGTCTTATATAACATTATACAATCAGCTCTTCTGCATTTTTGTAGTAGGGACGTTATGATGAAGGCAAGGAGGCTAAAGTGGTTTGGAAAGGTGTCCATGTCTTCATATGAAGGTTTCTTCCCCATCAGGGGCAGATTAAGACATCTATGGGCCCTGGGCTGTATGAATATTTTAGCCCCTACAAGTCTGAAATCACCTCCTACATATGGTACTAGAATCAGCTTCTTTCGGAATGGAGGATGTGTCACTTCGGAGGTTTTAATCTAAGGTTTCGGGACCTTTGGAGGGTCTATAGAGGTCCGGAAATGGCTCTAGTGTACATGTGTATTGAGAACAGGAACAGATGTACGAGGATTTCATGGGTGATGGCCCTTCTCGGTATAAAATTTGGTGGCCGTTTTGGGTGGACATTGGCCCCCTAGAAGGCTTAGGTCTTGAGCTAGCCCCCAAACCACCTATATTATAATCCACTACAGTCCCCACTGATAGATTAATGTTAGAATGGACAGTCTCCCACATTAGTTGGTGGCACCTACAGTGGAAGCCTTTTGAAATCATCTTCAAGTGGGTTTTCTTCTCAAAGATGTTACTCACAAAATATAATAACAACAAAGTTGATTTGTTTTTCTTAAAGTCAAAATCATAACAAAAGGAAGGGGATAAAGAGGATAGGGTAGGTGTCAATATCCTCACAAAGACACCTTGATGACTATCTTCTGCTTGCTAAAACGTGTCTCCAACTTTAGGTGGCTTATTAAAAAGTTGACATCTACAGTGAAATACTTTAGAGGTGACGTTCTTATGAAGATGGTCAAAAATGTAATAAACAAAAAAAACAATTCAAGGAAATCTATTCTTTTTATTTTTGAGGAGAGGTTAGAATGACCTATTAAAATGCAATGTGGAGGTCTAAATCTTAAAAAGTCTAGACCAGAAAATACTTGAATGCACAGTGGCAGCCCATGCTTAGTCAGCCCTATATTTGGCCCGGCAGCGTGAAGGGGGTCGAGGATTGCTGTCCAAGAGTTGGAGCCTGCATCCATCACGCCTTTATGACTAATCCGGCAGATATGTCATGAATATTATCCATGAGAATACCCCTGTAACTTTTCCCAATTTTTGTGAATACTTGCGCAAGGTCTTCATAATTCTGGAGCCACCTCTTTTATTAATTTGACTGCTCAGTCAATCACTGGCCTCATCAGTCACAATCCAGTCATGTACATGTAACCAATGATTAGATAAGCCAACTTGTAAATGATGGATATTTTGTCATCACATCCAGTCCCAGTGGGACTAGAGCCCTGGAACTGGTTCTTGTAGTAGGTTCCTTGGCAGGTAATATTTCCTTTCAAGTTTTAGGCACCTACACTTCCCTCTTTCAGTAAGTGTCAAGCAATTTCCTTCAAATTCCTAAAAGGGGTTGTCCAGTGTTTAAATAAAAACATGGCAGCTTTCTTCCAATAACAGTGCCTCACCTGGCGAGCATGTGGTATTGCAACTACGCTCCATTCCTCTCTATTTATGAGCTTCAATACCAGAACAAACCATGGTCAGGTTTGGCGCTGTTTTTGGAAGAAGGCAGCCATGTTTTTCAACCATCCCACAACCCATTTATGGTTGGATCATTTGTTAGACTTTGGTCACCTAGCTCTCCAATTTTGGATAACCATCTAATGTGTATGAAATGCTTGATAAAGACTCATGAATTCATCCTGAAGGTGTATTGCAGATACCTTAATTCATTACCTTTCAAGTTGATAGAGGATGAGAAGATGAGTTTAATGGGGATCCGAGCACTGGGACCCCCACCAATAAAGTGCCATGGGTCCCTTGTACCCCTAAATTATTTTTTTTATTGGATCACTACAACCCGTGGTTATTAAAGGGCATGCATCAGCCATACATGCAGGAGCAGCTACTCCCTTCATTTGGGTTTCAAGGAACCGGTCCCCCACAATTATTTGGGTCTCAACATTCATACCCAAACCAATCAGAAAGTTATCCTCTATGTACTAAATAAGGGTTAATGTGATATACCTGGAATGCCCCTTTAAGCTATGTATCGTGTTGGTGCCCCACTAATTCCCTCTGTCACATCATTTATACCGGTTGATATCTGAGAATTCTCTGCACATCCACATCATATTTTTCTCGTGTTTGGAAATTCAGGCTGTGCTCAAGCAAACGCTAAGCCAAAAAGACTAGATTTATGAAATAATTTGATGTGTTTGTCGTGCTCGAGCAGAAATAGCAAAGCATGATTGATGAAAAATGCAATCACAAACCGAATAATTTTTTTTCTCGTGACTGTCTCTCTGGGGAGAATAAAACTATTGAAATCGATGCAAAGTGACTTCAGGAAACTGAACATTTATTTTCCAAGGAAACATTATTTACAATTTGTGGATTTTGGTCATTAAAGGTTTTCATGTTAGGAAAATAGGATTTCTGGGTGGTGGAAAAATCAGAATTTTTTTCTAAAAGTTAACAGTGTGGATTTTACACCAGGATTTGGACTTCTTCCTTCTTACCGTACTGCGTCCATTAATGACCTGCGCCCATGTCCTGTCCAAGACAGGACATGGACATCTGAAATTACCTGTCACTGGTTCTCCTGCGTGTGCCTCCATGTGCCCCACCAGGCCGTCCGCAATTACCTCTCCTGGCTCCAGCGACGGCTCTCTTGGTCTGGCGAGTGCGTCCCCACCTCCTAGGGCGTGCGCTTGCCGGCTCTGTGAAATTTAAAGGACCAGCGCGCTGGGATTGGCATTGGCCAGCTGCTGCCCTGATAAAGAACCTGCCTCTTCCTGTGCTCCCTGCCAGTTCTTTGTGCCTTGTTGCCATTGAAAAAGCCTTTTTGACATTCTGTGAATTATCCGTTGTTGTGACTTCCTGCTACGTTCCTGACTACGATTCCTTGCCACCTGTCTTTACCTTCTGCTACATCCCCAACTCCGATCCTGTGCTGCCTGACCTTCTGCCTGACCACGACTCCACGACTCTGATTCTGCCTGCCAATTCTGTACCTCGCCTTGGCCATCACCACGAGTAAAGTCACACCTGTGGTGCGACGTGGTGGTATCCTGCCACAGCAAGTACAACCCTTTTTGCTGGTGAATACCGGGTGCCACTTAAACTCCGCTCCCATGTGTCGGCTTACATCATCGCTCAAGACGGTTCAGTGAGTCCACCACCAGCGATCCTGACACTATCAGATGTTATAGGTCATCAGAAATTGACCTAACTAACTCTCCTCAAGCTCTCCTCACTTCAGAATGGCCTCATCACTGTAATTGATGATCCTTACACCCAGACACGTCACTATCCAGATCTCCTTGATACTTAGGTGAGGAGAGGTTGATTCCATTCATCGAATTTGCTACTGCCAATAAATAGCAACGTTCTGGAGACCTGTTGTGATCCTTCTTTTGGAGGTTCCATTCGCACTTGACGTTTGCCTCTTTGAACTACTAATTATGCATATACTTTACACATATTTCTTAGGGAAACGTTATGTATGACCGGGAAAGCCATAAGATGAGTGGACAGAAGACCCCCACCTGTGTCACAATGGAGAACTATGGTGAACCCTATTGTAATTTATTAACATATTGGAGGGAATTTATTAAAACTGGTGTTTAAACACCATTCCTAAAATTACCCTTCAGCCTCTTGGTAAATCCGGAGGCCTGGTCAGACTTGTTTAGATGAGGTTTGACCTGGTAGCGACTCCAGCTGTAGTCTGCCAGTTTTCTTGTGGAGACTATGGTAGAGTCATTAGGCTGCGGTGTTTACTCCCCTGCCTGCCCTCTGCCTGCCCTGCCTTACGCCCCTTCACACCCAATACATGGTGCAGGTTTGAAAAGGATAAAAATTGGCATAAATTAAAAAACTAGACCATTGGTGCGTTCAAAAAATGAGGACTACCAGATAAGTTCTATAAAATATGGACCAAGTGGTGTTAGAGCCCCCTCACTTTATATTCAGCTACAGTATATTGAAGCCCAGGCAACGCCCACCTGTCCTGCATATACAATGCTGGGAGGAGGGGCTAGTGGGCTTGGCCAGCCAGAAGCTGAATGCATCGTGGGTTCCGTGCCCCTGATTGTTTACATGTGGCACGAACCGAAACAATGACATCAAGGGACCCTGGGAGGGTGCCGGGAGGTAAGTTAATGTTTATTTTTTTTAAGCAGCCCCCTCCCGGCTACAATTGTTTTTTTATACAGTCTTGGACAACCCTTTTTAATGGTTCGGGCATCAATTCTCCATAGAGGATTTGTCTTTGGGAGAAGTCTTCACGAATGTCACCAAGTAAAACACTATTGTGTTTGGTGGTTGTCTCTGTGCTGTATGAAAGTAAAAGGTTACCATATACACATATAGATTTAAACATTAAACAAATACACCAAATTGACGACCAACAGCAGAAAATGCTTCATCATTTTGTCCAAAATATGTGTCAACTAAGGCAAAGCCACAACTATTGGTTGAACCAGGCTCCTTCTTAAATTGAGAAACTTACTCTACGTCTCTCTCAATCCTTCTCTTCACAGTAGGAAGAACTTGCTTGACTTTTGATTAAAATGCGAATATGCTAATCCATTCATTATTCCCCTCAATATACTGGAGGCCGCGCGCCTCACGCTGTTTACTAACCTGCTTTGTTAAGTGACTTGTGTTTTAATGTTTAACTTAGAGAATTCCCTGTAGAGAGCAGCGAGAAGTTTTCTGGGCTAAAAATACTAATCCCCCATGGATGTGTCTTACTTAAAGGGGATGTGTGAATGGAGATCTAGTTTGCAGATACAGTGCCCTGGCCACTATGGAGAGCACAGAGACAACTGCTACCAGCTCTGTGACCTCTATCCTGTTGCCTTTGGAAAGACCATCAATAAAAATTTGTGGACAATCCTTTTAATCTTCAAGTTTTTAATTGGCTATTTATGGGTGCGCAAAAAAAAAATCACTTTACTAATGGTCCCAGCTTTCATGTGACACAAATCAGGGGGCGTGCCGTCGGACGATCTGACGGATTCGGACAAACCGCAGGATTTAACTTCAAAATTGTGTCGCAAGCCAAGCACTTACATGCACCGGAAGGAAGAAGGTGAACTCCGTCGGACCTGAGCGGGGAAGTGGCACATGCAGGATAATCGGGCGCAGGATCTTAGTGAATAGCGGCACAGGGCATTATCATCGGACGCTCCAGATCGGGGAACGCGCAGGAGCGGGTAAGTTAAAGTGCCCCTGTATATCTAAAAGGAAAAAAATATATATCAATGCAGATTTTATGTGAATTTTTCCGGGTAATGATGTACGATCACAAGTGGGAAAGAGTTGCAGAAAATCGACCCCCAAATCCATATGGAATCTGAATATTACATTTTTGCATGTTGTTAGCAGATTTACATGCGTTCTATAGTAGGGGGGAGCGGACCTGAAACGACTGAGGGTGTCAACTCTTTTAATACCACCTGAAAAGATGATGTTGCAGGGAACAATACATATATCGCACATGCGCCACTGCTTTGCCAGCACCAATGGCACAAGTGGGGGTGAGCGTTCGGGTTTGGGCACCCGAACCCAAACAAAACTTTTAGGTTCTAGTACGGCCAGAAGTACGAGTCCACTCCTCCATTTATCATTTTTCTTATTTCCCCCTTCCCGGAGCTCTTTTTGCGCCTTTTATGAGTCTATTTTTGGCACCTGATTAGTCTTTGTCTTTGTCAAATAAAGTTTTTTTTTCTAGCTTTATTAGTTGTAAATTTGTGTGCAAATCACTCCATTGCCTTTCCTACACATGGTCAGGGACTTGGGTGTTATTATGCAATAATTTGCCCCCATATAGGCGCAAATCAATGTTGCATAGGGTGCAAACATCTGGAAGCAAGAGAAACACAAAGACAAATTAGGCGCAAACCAGGAAACTTCTACGCGAGGAACTCCTTCAAACTTCTTGTAAAATGCGCAAAAGATGCGCAAATACCCCAATGTGCTCAAAAAGTCACTAAATAAGGCGCATCTGACTAAGATAAATGACCCCCTAAGCGTGCAGATATACTAAGGGTTAGTTTACATGATGGTATTTGATGAAGAATTTGGGTAAAATTCTTCTGTTGGGCTTATTGGTTCTGCTCAGCTCCAACATTTACTGTATATGCCGGCGTATAAGACGACTGGGCGTATAAGACGACCCCCAACTTCTGCCCTAAAAATATAGAATTTGGTATATACTCACTGTATAAGACTACCCCTCTCCCAAATGAAAAAAAGTCTGCTTAAAACTTTGCAAAACAAACAAGAGAGCAAGTGCCTGGTGATCATAACTGTAAGCTGCGATATTAATGAAGATCCGACATGCTTCTGTAAGTGCCGCCTGTGACCCCCAGCTCTGTGACGCCGACCGGTGTGAGAGGACGGCTGCATTAGCATACAGCGCGCCGCCCCGTCAGCGCGTACTAAGCCTCTTCTAATGACTGTGAGAGGCGGACTGCCGCGCATGCGCGGCGGTCCCAGGAAGCGGCTCTCTGCGCGCTGACGGGGAAAAAAAACACCTCACACAGTGCGGCCCCCGTATATCCGGCGTATAAGACGACCCCCCCACTGTAGCCATTATTTTAAGGGGTTAAAAAGTAGTCTTATACGCCAGTATATACAGTATGTAGAACTTGTCATTTTTATTATTTTTATTACTATACACTAGTGGATAAAGCACATGGCGAATTCCATTGAACCAATGATTTCAATGGAGAAGGAATGTAGGTCATAAAACTTCCCCATAAAAAAATCCCATCTCTTATATTTCTTCATAAGTACAATTTTTATTTAATTTTTACTATTTTCATCGGAATATTTCAAGCTCAAATTGTTTGATTGTTTTAAGTTCTTTTTGCTCAATTGTAACAATTCCATAATGGAGCTTTATTAATATAGCGGTCACAGCGCCGTTTCAGCGCAGATCGACTCGTCATCCCTGAGATTGCTTCCTACTATTTCTTCTCCAATGAATCCAGCAAGTAACCTACAGATGTGTGATGTCGGAGCGCCATCTGCTGGACACTTCACACCAAAGTTGAAGCAGTGAAAAACATTTTTGCTTCTTTTGTAGCTAAGGATCTGTGTGTCATACGTTTCACATCTGCTACAGTTTTTTTTTTTTTTGACCAAGGCAAAAACCTGCGACTCTTCCGGGTGCTTCACCCGTCCGCAGGTTTTTTTTGTTTTTTTTTTAAATCCATGAATCATACAGCTTGTCATTACTGCAGCTTATATGTACAGCATGACACTGGATTAAAGGGGACCTGACCTTAAAAACAGAGGGGGTCATTTATCTTAGACTTTTCTCTCTTTTTTTTTCTTATTTTTGTGCCTTTTTTGGTGCATATGAATATTTGCTTCAAAAATGTACAACTTTTTCACTCGCTGCTACATTTTTTTTTTAGTGTTAAGCCTAATATATCTTAAAAATCCAGATGTTGATGTATGAAAAAGTTGCAAATCCTTACAAAGATAATAATAATAATCTTTATTTATATAGCGCCATCATATTCCGTAGCGCTTTACAGATTATGCGGACGTATACAAATATAATATCACATTACAGAGTACAAACAGTCATATGGAACAATAGGAGTGAGGGCCCTGATCACAAGAGCTTACAGTCTATGAGGATGAGGGGGTGACACAAGAGCTTACAGTCTATGAGGATGAGGGGTGACACAAGAGCTTACAGTCTATGAGGATGAGGGGGTGACACAAGAGCTTACAGTCTATGAGGATGAGGGGGTGACACAAGAGCTTACAGTCTATGAGGATGAGGGGGTGACACCAGAGCTTACAGTCTATGAGGATGAGGGGGTGACACAAGATCTTACAGTCTATGAGGATGAGGGGTGACACAAGAGCTTACAGTCTATGAGGATGAGGGGGTGACACAAGAGCTTACAGACTATGAGGATGAGGGGGTGACACAAGAGCTTACAGTCTATGAGGATGAGGGGTGACACAAGAGCTTACAGTCTATGAGGATGAGGGGGTGACACAAGAGCTTACAGTCTATGAGGATGAGGGGTGACACAAGAGCTTACAGTCTATGAGGATGAGGGGTGACACAAGAGCTTACAGTCTATGAGGATGAGGGGGTGACACAAGAGCTTACAGTCTAAGAGGATGAGGAGTGACACAAGAGCTTACAGTCTATGAGGATGAGGGTGACACAAGAGCTTACAGTCTATGAGGACGAGGCGTGACACAAGAGCTTACAGTCTATGAGGATGAGGGGGTGACACAAGAGCTTACAGTCTATGAGGATGAGTGGGTGACACAAGAGCTTACAGTCTATGAGGATGAGGGGGTGACACAAGAGCTTACAGTCTATGAGGATGAGGGGGTGACACAAGAGCTTACAGTCTATGAGGATGAGGAGGTGCCACAAGAGCTTACAGTCTATGAGGATGAGGAGTGACACAAGAGCTTACAGTCTATGAGGATGAGGGGGTGACACAAGAGCTTACAGTCTATGAGGATGAGGGGGTGACACAAGAGCTTACAGTCTAAGAGGATGAGGAGTGACACAAGAGCTTACAGTCTATGAGGATGAGGGGGTGACACAAGAGCTTACAGTCTATGAGGATGAGGGGGTGACACAAGAGCTTACAGTCTATGAGGATGAGGGGGTGACACAAGAGCTTACAGTCTATGAGGATGAGGGGGTGACACACAAGCTTACAGTCTATGAGGATGAAGGGGGTGACACAAGAGCTTACAGTCTATGAGGATGAGGGGTGACACAAGAGCTTACAGTCTATGAGGATGAGGGGTGACACAAGAGCTTACAGTCTATGAGGATGAGGAGATGACACAAGAGCTTACAGACTATGAGGATGAGTGGTGACACAAGAGCTTACAGTCTATGAGGATGAGGGGTGACACAAGAGCTTACAGTCTATGAGGATGAGGGGGTGACACAAGAGCTTACAGTCTATGAGGATGAGGGGGTGACACAAGAGCTTACAGTCTATGAGGATGAGGGGTAACACAAGAGCTTACAGTCTATGAGGATGAGGGGGTGACACAAGAGCTTACAGTCTATGAGGATGAGGGGGTGACACAAGAGCTTACAGTCTATGAGGATGAGAGGGTGACACAAGAGCTTACAGTCTATGAGGATGAGGGGGTGACACAAGAGCTTACAGTCTATGAGGATGAGGGGTAACACAAGAGCTTACAGTCTATGAGGATGAGGGGGTGACACAAGAGCTTACAGTCTATGAGGATGATGGGTGACACAAGAGCTTACAGTCTATGAGGATGAGGAGATGACACAAGAGCTTACAGTCTATCTATTAGTTATGTCTGTCCTATCTATCTCATATCTATCTATCTCACATCTATCTATCTATCTATCTATCTATCTATCTATCTATCTATCTATCTCTACAAGAACCTTTATGTTTATGCTACATATACAACCAGGTAAATGGCTTTAGAGTGGAACAGATGTCTCGTAAAATTAGATTTCACAGCTTTGTGACTTTCAGTAAGTGCAAAGGAATTGAAATGAATGATTTTCAAGCATGTGCTTATTTATTGCAGTCAAAGGAAGAAGAATGAAAGGTCACAGTATTTGGACCGGGACTCGGAGGTATTTTACTGGATAAGACATTTCCAGATTTGCAAACTGTGGATGTGCTGCTTTTCCATACAAGGACATTGTGATGCAGAGTCCGGGGTTACAATGTTTCTGTGTCATCCATGTTCCTGTATTGGATTGTAATATGTATTCAGTTTACTAATGAATAATATTCCCTGTACAATCCACAGAAATGTATATAGTACAGACACCTGCGTCTCCTATCAGTGCTACAGATAGTGCTGTCTTCTTGTCTCACTGCAAATAATATAGGTACAATTAGTACTGCCTCCCTTTGCCAGCTATAAATGATGTAGGTATATATTACTGTCTACTTACCTCCCTTAGTCTACTGTACATGATACGGACAATATTGCCACCTTATCTCTCTGTAAATAATATAGGTACAGATAGTACTACTTCCTTGTCTCTCTTGTACATGATATGGACAATATTGCCACTTTGTCGCTCTGTAAATGTTATAGGCACAGTTGATACTGCCTCTATTTCCTTCATAAATTATGCAGATACTACTTTCTTCTTATTTCCCTTTGCTAAAATAATATAGGCACAGATAGTGCTAGTTAAAAAATATTGACACACATACTACTGATTCCCTGTCTCTCCTGTACCCTTTATGGCCAATACTGCCTCTTTCTCTACGTAAAGATTCTCTGTCCCTCCTATAAATGATAGAACTGTGTAGGCACAGATAATACTACTCCCTTGTCTCTCTTTGTGTAACTAATCTAGGCACCGGTAGTGCTGTAGTGCTCCCTATAAATGTTGTAGATAAATGACCTCTCCTACTCTCTGTAAATAATATTGGTGCTGATAATAATGTTTACCTCTCTTGGTTATAAACTATGCAGAAAGTACTGTCTCCTTGTCTCTCTAAATATAATATTCACAGATAAAACTGCCTCCTTGTCTTTCTTCCTTAAATAGTCCCAGTTAATACATCTTTTTGTGTCTCCTTTAAATGATGCAAATTGTTTCTCCTTGTCTCTGTGTAAAAACAACATAGGCTCAGGCAGTACTGCCTCCTAGTCTCCTTGCCTTGACTATAAGAAAGTAACTAAATTAAAAAAAGACTATACTAAGTAACTAAACTCTGAAAAAAAAAAACATAGGGCCCGATGTATCACTGTTCTGTGTTTAGGTGTAGTTGTTGCTCCAGAATTATCACAAGCTACAGCTGATCTTCTGCTGCACCCCCCTTCCTGTAATTCTGGGCCTATTCAGACACCAATGTGGTCATCCTGCTACACAGGGACACTTATCTGTCTTGTCTTTGCTCCCACACATTTCTCTTGTCTCCTGCTATACAGGGGACACTTCTCTGTAGTATCTGCAAAGTCCTACAAACTTCTCTTTGTCCTGCTCTGAGCTGCTGCTTTTGCAGATTGTTTGTAAATAGAAGGTCCTGAACTGTAAACAGAGGCTGCAGGTAGTGTCTGTAGTGTCTGCTGAGCTCTGGTGCTGGGGATAAGCTCCTCTGCACAAGATCTCAGTGGGGGACATTTATCACACTGTGGCGCAAAAACAGTGCAACAATATGTAAAGGCGCAAAAAACAACTTGTGAATCTGATGAAGATCTTATTCCAGCCTTATATACAATAATTCAGGAGAAGTCATCAATGTATTTATCAATCATCTTTTACTCCATAATTGAGAGACTGGTTTGTATTACCCTTTTGTTACAGTGAAGCAGATGACCTCACAGATACATCGTATATCATACAATACTTGTAAGGCAGTGACGGCGAACCTATGGCACGGGTGCCAGAGGTGGCACTCGGGGACCTTTCTGTGGGCACCCAGGCTGTCGCCCCAGGACAAAGTTCACCAGACCTTAAATCTTCCTGCAGTCCTAGACAAATGAGATGCAGGTTGGACTGTCAAATGTTGACCCCCTAGGGGGGCGTGACCAACAAGCATGGCCGCGCACTAGCTCATGCAGATGGCCGTCTGCGGCTCTAAAATCTAGCAATCCTAACATCCCTATTATTCAAGTACCCTGATACCATGGCGCACTGACATAGGCTCCACGCCAGGAGGACACCAGAAGCAGGTCCGCAAGATCGCAGCAGGAGCAGTGGTCGCTAGACGCGGCGATACGTACAGAGGAAGAGGAAGACCGGGAGAGGAGGGGAGGTGAAGGGACGCGGACAGCCCGGACGATCCCAATCCACGGAGGAGACAGCAGGAGCCGTAGGTGCTCAGAGGCAGCGTCAGAGGTCCGGAGCTGGCGCTGAAAGAAGATTGGTGGTGCAGAGCGGCGTCCTTCTCGTGGGAACAGCAGCGCGAATCAAGAGGAGGAGGGGAACTGTGGAGGCGGCTGGTGGGTAAGACGGGGGGGAAGGGGCAGAGGGCACCCCAGGGGTTAGCGGTGAGCAGCGTACCGCGGGCCGCCGTTTGGTGTCACGGGGGGACGCGCCTACCTGGACGGGGGACGGTGCCTGCAGATCGTCTTGGGGGGACAAGAATCGGGTCCCAACGGCCCCGGTTCTGACCCACATAGGCGCAGGTGCGTGGATCGTCTCCTGGGGGGGGGGCACGTTCCCGCGGGGGCCACGGAGGTCTGGGCGGCGCGGGGCGCGCCGCGCTCCGGGGGGGGGGGTTCTCAGAAGCCCCTTCGGCTCAGTCTGCCTGTAAAGCTGCCTCTGTAGAACCCTGCCATAAGCCTGCCATAAGCCTGCTAAAAATTGCTACCCCCTATTGATCCTCTAACCTACTAATTTATACTAACTTACTAATCTATTAAACTTACGCATGGAACTAACGACCCCTCTGATGACATGTACATGCCTCACTGGAACTGCTGTTCTCTTTGCCTCCTCAAATGAGCCACACAGGACAGTACAAGATTAATATATAGAGCATTCTTGGACAGATAAGTGTAAAGCAGGACTGACTATCCTAATTCCGGCAGTCTTCTGTTGTCACTAAACAGGAAAGAACGACTCTATGGACGCTGCCGCTTAGCTCCCACGGAGACTATTTTATATGAAAGATAAAGAGCCTAGTCCAAGTCGGACCAGCGAAACTGCATATTAGGCATGGAGAAGTCTTTTCCTCTCTGATCACTCACATAATTGGTACAAGACAGTGCAGGAATATTACATATAAACCTGCATAGATAAGTGTCTAATGCATGCCTAATGTAACTGACATCTGTGTGGAAAGAAGGTTTATTAAGCATAAAGAATATGTCTAACTAACTCAAAACCTGCTAACTAAAGTATAAATATAACTGTTGAGCAGCAAATATATATGCCTACTGTCCGCATAATTAAGGATTAAGGGTTAATAAGGGCCATAAACTCAGCTGAGCGTCAGAGGGTTATCATCTCCCCTATGCGGATAAGCCCACTATCCCGATAGGGATTTCTCCCATAACAACCGGTATACCCACCTAGACAGACGCCAGAGGTGGACTCTGAATCCACACGGCATCTATACCTGTCGGAAATTCAGAGTAATAACAGACAGAAGGAGGGGGGGGGGGGATCCCGTTAAAATATCCAGATACCTTACAAAAACGAAGCTACGGAGATAGTGGGGGGGGTGTACGGCCAGGGAAGAACTTCTAGGATCAGGAAAACACAGGTAAAAAAAGCAACACCCCCAAAAATTAAGGATTTCATGGCACGCAGACCAGGAATGCAACAAAAAAATATTCCAGAGAAATTAGACAACATGGAAGAAGCAACAGCGATAGAAACTAGACAGAAAATACTGACATTAGAGGAAGATAGAAATACAGTAGAAATAGTCCCCCAAACAGTTAAACAAAGTACATATGACCATCAAAATGGAAATGGCAGGGCCATGCTGCAGGAGGAAGTTATGCTAGAAAGGAAGGGAACGACTAATAGCAGTAACCAAGGGCCAAATGAGAGTATAGGAACACAAACGGACGACTATATAACAAAAAGTATGAAGGAAATGTTTGAGACGTATCATAATTCGCTGGTTACAGAATTTAGATCAACCTTTGGGGTATTAAGAAAAGAAGTAGACGAACTAGGTAATAGAACAGATGGGTTGGAAAAGAAAGCAGAAGATAGCGCCAAAGCACATAACAGCTTAGTGGAGGCACACCACAGACTGGAAAGTGAAATGTCAATGATGAAAGATAAATTGGGGGACATTGAAGATAGATCCCGCAGAAACAACATTAGAATCAGAGGCATACCCGAGTCAGTAGAGAATAAGGAGCTGGAGGGTTATGTAAATAAGATGTTATCGGTAGTAATAACGGAAGAGGTAGCCATGGACAAAACAATCGACAGAATACACAGAATACCTAAACCCAAAACTGTAAAACCTGAACTACCTAGGGACACGATTGTGAGGTTCCACCTAGCTAAAATGAAAGAAAAGCTGATGCAAGCAGGGAAACAACTATCTAGACTCCCAGAGCCATATCAAAATATTGAATTATTTGGAGACTTATCAGTAAACACTTTAAGAAGAAGAAGAGAGTTCGGAGAAAGTACAAAAATATTAAGAGAAAATAAAATAGACTATAAATGGGGGTTTCCAGTTAAATTATTGGTATGGTATAAAGGCCAACAACACATATGTAATAAACCAAATGAACTGGAGGCTCTACTTGAAAGCTGGGGCCTGAAACAAAGGGAAAGGCTAGAGCAAAATCAGGTAGAAAAAATCCAGACAGAATGGACACGAGTGGGGAAGAAAAAGTAGGGTAAGGATAAAAAAGATTAACATAATTATTAAAGGCAGGCGGCCTAAAATCTAAATGAGCAAATAGGACAAGAGATAAAAAAAAAAAAGAAAAAAACAAATAAAACTAATAAAAGGCATTGAGCACCTCCAATATATACAATCCAAAAGGTTGGAGGAATTACCCCCAGTAACAATCGGTGAAGAAACCGATAAGGTAAAAATGTGGGACAATTTGTTTAGTGTTTGTACATGTTTATGTGTTTATGAGGTGTGGAATGGGTACCGGCAATATCAATCCTGGAAAATAAATAAAGTCTTGCTGAAATGTAATAGATGACGCTGAAAATTTTATCTATAAATGTACGAGGTCTGAACTCCCCATATAAAAGAAGGGCTCTCTGGTCAGAGGTAGAGGAATCGAGATGTGATATAGTGTGCATCCAAGAATCACACCTTTTAGCTAAAGATGTATTTAGAATAACACATAGGGACTTCAACACAGGGTTTCACTCAAATTCCATTAATAAAAGAGCAGGAGTCAGTATTCTTATAAAGTCCTCTCTGAACTTTGAATTAAAAGAGTGGGTGAAGGACAGAGAAGGGCGGTATGTGATAGTGATCGGCGAGATAAACGGCATGCAATACACGGTGGCTACAGTATACGCACCAAACATAGGGCAATGCAGGTTCCTGCGGTCAGTTTTAAAAAAGATTAACGAAATTAAACAAGGAAGATTAATAATATGTGGGGATTTCAATGCACCTCCTTCAGAGAGTCAGGACTGCACCACATCGGGAGGCAGAAAGGAAATGAGATCCATTATCCGGGAATGGGACCTGCATGATATTTGGAGATATCAACATGTAGAGGAAAGGGACTATACATATTTTTCTCCTAGACATGGATCTTACTCCAGGATAGATTACTTCCTGATAGATAGAGAGATCCTTCCACACTGCATTAGCACAACGATCGGGGATATAACATGGTCAGACCATGCCCCCATAGTACTGAAATTGCAGAATGGACCAAAGCGAAATGCTAACATAGGTTGGAGATTACAAACACACTTATTAAGATCCCCCGAAACTCAAGCTCGAGTGGAAAAGGAGACAAATGAATTTTTTAAAATAAACGACAACACAGAAGTAAGCGAGGAAATATTATGGTCCACATATAAAATGTTTATGAGGGAGTTATACAAGAAAATTGGCGCAGAAGCCAAAAAACGGAGGAAGAGCAACATAGACAAGTTGACTTCAGAGTTAAGAAGGACAGAAGAGAGGAATAAAATGGCCCCATGTCCAGAGGGCTCGAAAGTTTTGTCAGAGATAAGATTGCAGTTACGCACGCTATTACTCCAGACGTACGCCCAGGATATGAGGTGGTGTAAAACAAAGTTCTACTCAATGGGGGATAAAGCGAGTAAACTTTTGGCAAAGAGAGTTAGATTAAATCGAGCCAAGAATAAAATAGAAACCCTGCAGTACCCCGCAAACAAGTTTAGCAAAAATCCAATTGAGATAGCGGAAGCTTTCCAAACATACTATGCTAAACTATACAATTTAAAAGATGAAAAGGCAGAGACACAGCCTACGGCTACGAAGATACAAAACTTCCTAAGAACCATAAACCTACCAAGTTTCTCAGCAGAACAAATAGAGGACTTAAATAGCCCATTCACGACAGAAGAGATAGGAGGAGTAGTTAAAACAACAAAATTAAATAAATCCCCAGGCCCAGATGGACTACCAAATGAACATTATAAACAATTTGCAGCCCAGCTTTTGCCATACCTAGAAAGATTATACAAGTTCTGGCAAAAAAAGGGCAGAATTGCACATGAAAATTTAACAGCATCTATAATCACGTTAGCAAAACCAGGTAAACCGCCTAATAAACCCGAAAATTTCCGCCCAATATCATTACTGAATAGCGATATAAAAATATACTCTAAAATTCTGGCCATTAGACTAAATAAGGCGTTACCAACAGTTATATCACCAGACCAAGTGGGTTTTGTGGCTGGAAGACAATCTAGAGACGGTACAAGAAGAATAATAGACCTACTGCAGACTGCTCAGACGTCCTCGACCCCCAGTGTGTTTTTATCTTTAGATGCCGAAAAAGCATTTGATAGAATACACTGGGGATATATGGAAGCCACCTTACAAAAATTCGGTCTGAGAGGAGCAATCCTAAGGGCAATAATGGCCCTATACTCAAATCCAAATGGGCGGGTAGCCCTGTCGGGTTTTATGTCATCCGGGTTTAAAATATCCAATGGAACCAGACAGGGCTGCCCACTATCGCCAGTAATATTCGCGATGGTAATGGAACCACTGGCCCAGGCAATAAGGTTAAACACACAAATTAAAGGAATTCGCTCAGGATCAGCAACACACACTATAGGCCTGTACGCGGATGATATAGTCATCATGTGCACGGATCCAGAGAAATCTATAAGAGTCTTAATGGAAACATTGCAACAATTTGCTAGTATTTCTTTCTATAAATTGAATGTGGCAAAATCAATTATTTTTTCAATAAATATGCCTACAGAAACAATTAAGAGGCTGACGGACATATATGGGTTTAAGGGAGGAGAGGAAGGATTCACATATCTTGGGGTACAAATGTGCCTACCATTGAGGAAGATGGTGGAAATAAATTCGGACTCAGTATATAGGAAAATTAAAGAAGAAATAGAAAGAATAAGAAAGGTGGAACTCTCATGGATAGCAAGAATCCAAGTGTGCAAATCAATCCTCCTATCCAAGATATTATACCTTTTCCGATGTATCCCGCTACGATTTCCCAGATCCATACTAGAAAAAGCACAAAAACTACTGCTTAACTTTATATGGGCAGGGAAAAAATCCAGGGTTAGCGAAAAAGTGTTATTCGCCCCCACAAAAAAGGGGGGACTGGGAATGCCTAACCTGAAGTTATATCATAAGGCTGCTATTTTAGACATGCTAAGCGAATGCTGGGCACCATCACTGGTACACAAATGGGTTCAAATCGAAAGTGCAGGCACGCCAGCAGGCTCTATAAGACTCCTCATGGAAAGTCTGTATATCCGCCCGATCAGAAACCAATACACCTTAGACAGTCTGAGGTACGCTATGGAAATTTGGGGAAAAGTAATAAAGAAAGGAGTAATACCCTTTAAATTAATATCATTAAAAAGTATGGAATCAATTATACCGAACTTAAATCTAGATAAGTGGGTAAAGAGAGGCTATAGTAATGTAGACTCCATAATGCAGGACGGACATTTGAAATCATTCGAGAGGCTACAAATTGAAAGCGGATTAGAAAAAGGGACCTTTCTTGAATACTTACAGTTAAAGAACGTGATAAGGGGTATGATAGAGACACATAAGAAAAAGGGATACAGAGAATTAGACATATTTAACATGCAAAACCGGAAGGGGAAAATTCTATCACTCGCATACCAATATCTACAGGGCGAGACAAAGGGGGAAAAAATGGGATACATGGAAAAATGGGAGCAAGAACTAAGAACAGAGATAACCCTAGCACAATGGTATCAATCAAGCATGGAGGTGACAGGAGCCTCAGCATGCATTAACCATCTAGAACAATTGAAAAAAGTGCAGACAAGATGGTATCTATGCCCAGATAGATTAGCACACAATGAAACAGGACTTTCCCATTTGTGCTGGAAAGGCTGTCAGGAGAAGGGTACAGCTATGCATGTGTGGTGGGGATGCCCGAAGCTCCAAAGGTTTTGGTCCGAGGTTTTTGGATTAATCTCCACCATAACAGGTGAAGCGGCCGAGCCATCCCCCCTACAAGCAGTTTTACATATAGGGGTTAACAAATTTCCTAAACAATACAGAGGAGTAATAACGCACATTTTAATAGCAGCGAGACTGTGTATAGCCAGAAAATGGAAATCCACAGATACTCCAAACATTATAGAAGTTATAGAAAGAACTAATACACAAATGCACCATGAGATAGCCCTAACAGAGGGGTTAAAACAATGGAAGGTTAGGAAAAAGCTCTGGCAGCCTTGGGAGATAAGGTTAGATGCCATCCAAATTATTGATTAAATGAAGGGGAGGAAGTGACAAAATGGGTTAAGTATGTAAAAGAGAAGGCCGGGATTGGATAAAATACGATACCGACTCCACACCAGGAGAGAATGTACTTGTTGTAATTTGTCATGTTGTAAATGTAGTTGTCATGTGAACTGTCTTATTGTATATTTGAATTGTATGTGAGAGGTAATCTCTAAATAAAAAAAAAAAAAAAAAAAAAAATGAGATGCAGCTTTCGGCACTCTTTTAAGGTGACGTATCTTTGACTGATAGGAACTACAAGAGGAGTAAGAAGGCGTGAACAGGGCCAGAATATTTTTGGAGGTCCTACTACTGGCCCCACGATTCTTCCTGTACAAAGAGACCCTGGAGAGAAGCTACAATGATGTCTGAATTTGCCTTCCTGCTCTCAACTGTATAGGTGTCCTCAGGGGGCTGATACGATTAAATGTTGTGGAACAGAAGAGAGCAATAGGTCACCGTTAGAGATGAGCGAGCACTAAAATGCTCGGGTACTCGTTATTCGAGACGAACTTTTCCCGATGCTCGAGTGCTCGTTTCGAGTAACGAGCCCCATTGAAGTCAATGGGAGACTCGAGCATTTTTCAAGGGGACCAAGGCTCTGTACAGGGAAGCTTGGCCAAACACCTGGGAACCTCACAAAAGGATGGAAACACCACGGAAATGGACAGGAAACAGCAGGGGCAGCATGCATGGATGCCTCTGAGGCTGCTTAAATGCACCATTATGCCAAAATTATGGGCAACAGCATGGCCATGACAGAGTGACAGAATGAAGCTAGATAGCATCTAAAACATCCAATAATTGACCCTGACACTATAGGGGACGGCATGCAGAGGCAGCGGCAGCAGCGGAAGGCTAGAGAGTGGCATGGCGACATACCCTAAATGGACTCAGGCTTCAAACCAATGGGTAGCAGAGAGGAACCAAAGGAGGTGAGCAAGAAGCGCTCAAATAATATTGGTACATGATAAAAGTTTGCCAGTATATTTTGTGGATTACACAGCAGGGTGGCGACAAAGTTAACATGGAAGCCATGAAAACAATCCAAAATTCTGCCTGACACAGCTCGTTTGATAAGGGGACGATGTATGGAGGCAGTGAACTAGTAGTAGATTAAAGGTGCTGCAGTTAAAACTATGTTAGTTGGTTCTTGGCATGGAGCTGGCGCTCCGCTGCCAGGCGAGCTTTCGCCAATCCAAGCCCCTGTCTCTAGGCTACTCCCCAAACAGCACTTCTAAGAACCTTTCGGATAAGATCAAGTGTAGTAACGTTCTTATAAGTTTGGGATATGGCGGGTGAGGGGAATGTAAACATCTGCGCAAGAAGCGCTGAAATAATATCCGTAAATGATAAAAGTTTGCCAGTATATTTTGTGGATTACACAGCAGGGTGGCGACAAAGTTAACAAGTTTGATGTGGAATGCCCTGCAATAGCTCTTGGGCGGTGTGCCTTTTATCACCTAGGCTCAGCAGTTTGAGCACCGCCTGCTGTCGCTTAGCAACGGCACTGCTGCTGTGCCTAGAGCTACCGACTGATGGCGCCATGCCCACGGATGGTAATTCGGAGGAGGAGGAAGTGGAGGAGGGGTGGGAGGATTTGGAGGTATAGTAGGCCTTTGAGACCTGGACCGAGGTAGGCCCCGCAATCCTCTGCGTCGGCAGTATATGACCAGCCCCAGGGTCAGACTCGGTCCCAGCCTGCACCAAGTTAAGTGTAGTAGCGTTCTTATAAGTTTGGGATATGGCGGGTGAGGGGAATGTAAACAGATGCGCAAGAAGCGCATGATGCGCATGGAGCTGGCGCTCCGCTGCTAGGCGAGCTTTCGCCAATCCAAGCCCCTGTCTCTAGGCTACTCCCCAAACAGCACTTCTAAGAACCTTTTGTATAAGATCAAGTGTAGTAGCGTTCTTATAAGTTTAGGATATGGCGGGTGAGGGGAATGTAAACAGATGCGCAAGAAGCGCTGAAATAATATCCGTAAATGGTAAAAGTTTGCCAGTGTATTTTGTGGATAACACAGCAGGGTGGCGACAAAGTTAACAACTTTGATGTGGAATCCATGAAAACAACCCAAATTTCGGCCTGACAAACCTCGTTTGATAAAGGGACGATGTATGGAGGCAGCTATATGGACGACTTTTGGAGGTAGCAATGGAGACAACGTGTGGAGGCTGCTATGGAGACAATTCAATTTGGATAGTGCCTGTATGTGGCAGTCCAAAAAATTTTTCAAACCAGAGGAGCAGGTAGGTGGCCCTCCAGAAAAATGGAATAGATTGAGTGCCTGTATGTGGCAGTCCAAAAAATTTTTCAAACCAGAGGAGCAGGTAGGTGGCCCTCCAGAAAAATGGAATAGATTGAGTGCCTGTATGTGGCAGTCCAAAAAAGTTTTCAAACCAGAGGAGCAGGTAGGTGGCCCTCCAGAAAAATGGAATAGATTGAGTGCCTGTATGTGGCAGTCCAAAAAAGTTTTTAAACCAGAGGAGCAGGTAGGTGGCCCTCCAGAAAAATGGAATAGATTGAGTGCCTGTATGTGGCAGTCCAAAAAAGTTTTTAAACCAGAGGAGCAGGTAGGTGGCCCTCCAGAAAAATGGAATAGATTGAGTGCCTGTATGTGGCAGTC
The DNA here is from genome assembly GCF_040894005.1 of Engystomops pustulosus. NCBI lineage: Eukaryota > Metazoa > Chordata > Amphibia > Anura > Leptodactylidae > Engystomops > Engystomops pustulosus. The sequence continues at coordinate 243,303,787 of NC_092412.1, forward strand.
CCAAAAAATTGTTTAAAACAGAGGACCGGAAAGGTGGCCCTCCAGAAAAATTGAATAGATTGAGTGCCTGTATGTGGCACTCCCAAAAATTGTTTAAAACAGAGGACCGTGTCGGTGGCCCTCCAAAAAAATTAAATGCATAAAGTACTATACCTAGAGCCAGTGGGCCCTGTCAAAAAACAGCCAGTTTCCTCTGCTTTACTGTAGAAAGAGGAGGAGAAGGAGGAAAATGAGGAGGAGGAGGAGTGGATAAATTATTCAGGTTGAGCTTCCTTCACCTGCTGGAGATTTGAAATTAGGAGAAATCCATGCTTTATTCATCTTGATAAGCGTCAGCCTGTCAGTGCTGTCAGTCGACAGGCGTGTACGCTTATCGGTGATGATGCCACCAGCTGCACTGAAAACCCGCTCTGACAAGACGCTAGCGGCAGGGCAGGCAAGAACCTCCAAGGCGTAGAGCGCCAGTTCGTGCCACATGTCCAGCTTTGAAACCCAGTAGTTGTAGGGAGCTGTGTGATCATTTAGGACGATGGTATGGTCAGCTACGTACTCCCTCACCATCTTTCTGTAAAGATCAGCCCTACTCTGCCGAGACTGGGGACAGGTGACAGTGTCTTGCTGGGGTGACATAAAGCTGGCAAAAGCCTTGTAAAGCGTACCCTTGCCAGTGCTGGACAAGCTGCCTGCTCGCCTACTCTCCCTCGCTACTTGTCCCGCAGAACTACGCACTCTGCCGCTAGCGCTGTCAGAAGGGAAATACTGTTTCAGCTTGTGCACCAGGGCCTGCTGGTATTCATGCATTCTCACACTCCTTTCCTCTCCAGGGATGAGAGTGGAAAGATTTTGCTTGTACCGTGGGTCCAGGAGAGTGAACACCCAGTAATCGGTGCTGGAATAAATTCTTTGAACGCGAGGGTCACGGGATAGGCAGCCTAGCATGAAATCTGCCATATGCGCCAGAGTACCAACGCGTAAGAATTCACTCCCCTCACTGGCCTGACTGTCCATTTCCTCCTCCTCCAACTCCTCCAACTCCTCTTCTTCTGCCCATACACGCTCAACAGTGTAGGACTCAACAATGGTCCCCTCTTGTGTCTCGCCAACATTCTCCTCCTCTTCCTCCTCATCCTCCTCCACCTCCACCTCCTCCGATATGCGCTGAGAAACAGACCTAAGGGTGCTTTGGCTATCAACAAGGGAATCTTCTTCCCCTGTCTCTTGTGAGGAGTGCAAAGCTTCCGACTTCATGCTGACCAGAGAGTTTTTCAACAGGCCAAGCAGCGGGATGGTGAGGCTGATGATGGCGGCATCGCCACTGACCATCTGTGTTGACTCCTCAAAGTTACTCAGCACCTGACAGATATCAGACATCCACGTCCACTCCTCATTGTAGACTTGAGGAAGCTGACTGACCTGACTACCAGTTCTGGTGGAAGTTGACATCTGGCAGTCTACAATTGCTCTGCGCTGCTGGTAAACTCTGGATAACATGGTCAGTGTTGAATTCCACCTCGTGGGCACGTCGCACAACAGTCGGTGAGCGGGCAGTTGGAGGCGGCGCTGCGCTGCCCTGAGAGTGGCAGCATCTGTGCTGGACTTCCTGAAATGCGCACAGATGCGGCGCACCTTCGTGAGCAAATCAGACAGATTGGGGTATGTCTTGAGGAAACGCTGAACTATCAGATTTAACACATGGGCCAGGCATGGCACATGTGTCAGTCTGCCGAGTTGCAGAGCCGCCACCAGGTTACGGCCGTTGTCACACACAACCATGCCTGGCTTCAGGTTCAGCGGTGCCAGCCACAGATCAGTCTGCGCCGTGATGCCCTGTAATAGTTCTTGGGCGGTGTGCCTTTTATCGCCTAGGCTCAGCAGTTTGAGCACCGCCTGCTGTCGCTTAGCGACGGCACTGCTGCTGTGCCTAGAGCTACCGACTGATGGCGCCATGCCCACGGATGGTCGTTCGGAGGAGGAGGTGGAGGAGGGGTGGGAGGAGGAGGAGGCATAGTAGGCCTCAAACACCTGGACCGAGGTAGGCCCCGCAATCCTCGGCGTCGGCAGTATATGACCAGCCGCAGGGTCACACTCGGTCCCAGCCTCCACCAAGTTAACCCAATGTGCCGTCAGAGATATATAGTGGCCCTGCCCGGCAGCACTCGTCCACGTGTCCGTGGTCAGGTGGACCTTGTCAGAAACGGCGTTGGTCAGGGCACGGATTATGTTGTCTGACACGTGCTGGTGCAGGGCTGGGACGGCACATCGGGAAAAGTAGTGGCGGCTGGGGACCGAATACCGAGGGGCGGCCGCCGCCATGAGGCTGCGAAAGGCCTCGGTCTCTACTAGCCTATAGGGCAGCATCTCCAGGCTTAGCAATCTGGAGATGTGCACATTAAGGGCTTGGGCGTGCGGGTGGGTTGCACTATATTTGCGTTTCCGCTCCAGAGTCTGGGGTATGGAGAGCTGAACGCTGGTGGATGCTGTGGAGGATCGTGGAGGTGACGATGGGGTTTTTGTGGCAGGGTCCTGGGCAGGGGGCTGACTATCAGCTGACACAGGGGAAGGAGCAGTGGTGTGCACGGCCGGAGGTGAACGCGCTTGTTGCCACTGAGTGGGGTGTTTAGCATTCATATGCCTGCGCATACTGGTGGTAGTTAAGCTAGTAGTGGTGGAACCCCTGCTGATCCTGGTTTGGCAAATGTGGCACACCACAGTCCGTCGGTCATCCGGTGTTTCCTTAAAGAACCTCCAGACTTCTGAAAATCTAGCCCTCGCCGCAGGAGCCCTCGCCACGGGAGCTTCACTAGTTGACACATTTGGCGCTGATGCACCAGCTCTGGCCCTGCCTCTCCGTCTGGCCCCACCACTGCCTCTTCCAACCTGTTCTGGTCGAGGACTCTCCTCCGTCTCAGAAGCACTGTGTTCACCCGGCCTCTCAACCCAGCTTGGGTCTGTCACCTCATCATCCTCCGATCCCTCAGTCTGCTCCCCCCTCGGACTTCCTGCCCTGACAACAACTTCCCCACTGTCTGACAACCGTGTCTCCTCATCGTCGGACACCTCTTTACACACTTCTTCCACTACGTCAACAAGGTCATCATCACCCACAGACTGCGACTGGTGGAAAACCTGGGCATCGGAAAATTGCTCATCAGCAACCGGACAAGTGGTTTGTGACTGTGGGAAGGGTCCAGAAAACAGTTCCTCAGAGTATGCCGGTTCAAATGGCAAATTTTGCTGGGAGGGGGCAGACTGGGGGGGAGGAGGCTGAGGTGCAGGAGCTGGAGGAGTGCCGATTTCGGTGACATGGGTGGACTGCGTGGAAGACTGACTGGTGGACAAATTGCTCGAAGCATTGTCGGCAATCCACGACATAACCTGTTCGCACTGTTCTGGCCTCAACAGTGCTCTACCACGATTCCCAGTAACTTCAGACATGAACCTAGGGAGTGTAGCTCTGCGGCGTTCCCCTGCTCCCTCATAAGCAGGTGGTGTCTCACCCCGCCCAGGACCACGGCCTCTGACCCCTGCAGTAGTTGGACGCCCACGTCCCCGCCCTCGTCCTCTACCCCTAGCCCTCGGGTTAAACATTTTGAAAATGAGAGTTATAACTTGTATTTTTTTTTTTACTTTTTTTTTTTTTTTGGTTTTTTTTTGTGTTTTTTAGTTTTTAAAACCAAACGATGCTATCCTATTGCTATGGCTATTTTCTAGCCAAGTATTACAGCACACTACTATGCCAGATGAGATGACGCTGAGTTATGAAAAAAATAAACGTAAAATAAAAAAGGAAATGGCAGACTGTGCCTAGTTGAAATACAACCCCGGGCCCTAATAAATTTTCCCACTTCGGTCTTTGCGATGGATATGTGCGTCACTAAAACACAGTGGTCGCAAGTCTGACTCCAAATTGCTCCCAATTTGATAGTAGATGCACTGCAGCAAGTACAGCCACCAGCAGATCAACCAGAAATCAAATATATATAACGCTACTGTAGGCGTAATTAAGACGTTTGTATTCTCCTATGGCTATTTTCTAGCCAAGTATTACAGCACACTACTATGCCAGATGAGATGACACTGAGTTATGAAAAAAATAAACGTAAAATAAAAAAAAACTGGCAGACTGTGCCTAATTGAAATACAACCCCGGGCCCTAATAAATTTTCCCACTTCGGTCTTTGCGATGGATATGTGCGTCACTAAAACACAGTGGTCGCAAGTCTGACTCCAAATTGCTCCCAATTTGATAGTAGATGCACTGCAGCAAGTACAGCCACCAGCAGATCAACCAGAAATCAAATATATATAACGCTACTGTAGGCGTAATTAAGACGTTTGTATTCTCCTATGGCTATTTTCTAGCCAAGTATTACAGCACACTACTATGCCAGATGAGATGACGCTGAGTTATGAAAAAAATAAACGTAAAATAAAAAAAAAATGGCAGACTGTGCCTAATTGAAATACAACCCCGGGCCCTAATAAATTTTCCCACTTCGGTCTTTGCGATGGATATGTGCGTCACTAAAACACAGTGGTCGCAAGTCTGACTCCAAATTGCTCCCAATTTGATAGTAGATGCACTGCAGCAAGTACAGCCACCAGCAGATCAACCAGAAATCAAATATATATAACGCTACTGTAGGCGTAATTAAGACGTTTGTATTCTCCTATGGCTATTTTCTAGCCAAGTATTACAGCACACTACTATGCCAGATGAGATGACGCTGAGTTATGAAAAAAATAAACGTAAAATAAAAAGAAACTGGCAGACTGTGCCTAATTGAAATACAACCCCGGGCCCTAATAAATTTTCCCACTTCGGTCTTTGCGATGGATATGTGCGTCACTAAAACACAGTGGTCGCAAGTCTGACTCCAAATTGCTCCCAATTTGATAGTAGATGCACTGCAGCAAGTACAGCCACCAGCAGATCAACCAGAAATCAAATATATATAACGCTACTGTAGGCGTAATTAAGACGTTTGTATTCTCCTATGGCTATTTTCTAGCCAAGTATTACAGCACACTACTATGCCAGATGAGATGACGCTGAGTTATGAAAAAAATAAACGTAAAATAAAAAGAAACTGGCAGACTGTGCCTAATTGAAATACAACCCCGGGCCCTAATAAATTTTCCCACTTCGGTCTTTGTGATGGATATGTGCGTCACTAAAACACAGTGGTCGCAAGTCTGACTCCAAATTGCTCCCAATTTGATAGTAGATGCACTGCAGCAACTACAGCCACCAGCAGATCAACCAGAAATCAAATATATATAACGCTACTGTAGGCGTAATTAAGACGTTTGTATTCTCCTATGGCTATTTTCTAGCCAAGTATTACAGCACACTACTATGCCAGATGAGATGACACTGAGTTATGAAAAAAATAAACGTAAAATAAAAAGAAACTGGCAGACTGTGCCTAATTCTACTCAAACCCCTAATAAATTTTCCCACTTTGGTGTTTGAGGTGGATATGTGTGTCACTAAGAGCTAAACACAACGGTAGCAAGTCCCCCTGCTAATTCCTCACAATATGGTACTAGCTGCAAATAAAAAAAAAAAAAATTATAACGTTATTGTAGCCCTAAGAAGGGCTGTTGGGTTCTTTTAGAATCACTCCTGCCTAACAGTAAGCTAATAGAACACCCTAACGCTTTCCCTGAGCAGCAGCAGCTCTCTCCCTAGCGGCATCCAGACAGAGAATGATCCGAGCAGCGCGGGCAGCGGCTAGTCTATCCCAGGGTCACCTGATCTGGCCAGCCAACCACTGCTATCTACGTGTAAGGGTACCACGTCATGCTGGGTGGAGTGCAGAGTCTCCTGGCTTGTGATTGGCTCTGTTTCTGGCCGCCAAAAAGCAAAACGGCGGGAGCTGCCATTTTCTCGAGCGGGCGAAATACTCGTCCGAGCAACGAGCAGTTACGAGTACGCTAATGCTCGATCGAGCATCAAGCTCGGACGAGTATGTTCGCTCATCTCTAGTCACCGTTTAAATTGTCATGTTGGCACTTCATGGTAAGTAAGTGGGTTTTGGTAGAAGTTTGGGCACCCGGTCTCTCAAAGGTTCGCCATCACTGTTGTAAGGTATAGAAGGAAACGCATTTTGATGAAAAGAAATAAATCAATAAGATGTACAGTCTACAGTATGTACAGTGCCGGCCTTTCCCATTATAGTCACATGGAGAGGGCGGAGGCCTGATGTCAACTATTGGTGTTTCTCATCTTCTGTAAAGTTTTTTTTATTGTTTTGATTGTTGCTGTGGATTACAGTTACTTTGTTGTTTTTCTCACATTGTATTACTGTTACCTATAGGAATGTGCTATATGTGGGAGGCAGATACAATGTCAAAAGGCTAGAAAGATAGACAAACATAAGATAAATATATAGATATAGATAGAAAATGGATGGATGGACGGATATATAAATAGATAGATAAACATAATATAATTAAATAAATATATAGAATATAACCAGATAGATAGATAGATGGATGGATGGATTGTTAAACACAAGATAAATATGATGGAGTATAAGCCGAGCTACATAATTTTACCACAAAAAATTGGGAAAACTTATTGACTCAAGTATAAGCCTAGGGTGGGAAATGCATTGGACACAAGCTCCACCCAATATATAGCCAACCGACCCACCCATGCCCTCTAGATTATAGCCAGCCCCCAGTATACAGCCAGCCAGCACATGCCTTCCAGTACATAGCCAGCAGCTCCTGTCCCCTAGTATATAGCTAGCAGTCCATGTCCCACAGTATATAGCCAGCAGCCCCAAGTATATAGCCAGCAGCCTCTTAGTATATAGCCAGCTCCAGACCCCTAGTATATAGCCAGCAGGCACCTAGTATATAGGCAGTCCCTGTCCCCTAGTATATAGTCAGCCCATGCCCCCTTGTATGTAGCCAGCAGCCCCCTAGTATGTAGCCATCCCCTGCCCCCTAGTATATAGATAGCCCCCTAGTATATAGCCAGAAGTCCATGTCCCACAGTATAAAGCCAGAAGCAACAAGTATATAGCCAGCAGCCTCTTAGTATGTAGCCAGCAGCCCTCTAGTATATAGCCAGCCCCTTCCCCCTAGTATATAGCCAGCAGCCACCTAGTATATAGGCAGTCCCTGTCCCCTAGTATATAGTCAGCCCCTGCCCCCTCATATGTAGCCAGCAGCCCCCTAGTATGTAGCCATCCCCTGTCCCCTAGTATATAGCTAGTCCCCTAGTATATAGACAGCAGCCCCCAGAATATAGTCAGCAGCCCCCTAGTGTATAGCCAGCGCCTGCGCCTTAGTATATAGCCTGCAGGCCCCTGCACCGAGTATGCCCAACCAATTAAAACAAAAGGTTTACTCACCTTTCTGATGCCCCCGCTGGTCCTCTTCTGTCTTCTGAAGCCCAGGCTCTGGGTCCAGGCATGCTGCGTCTCGTACACCATGACGTCAGACATTTGCTGACATCCTGGTGTGTGCAGATGGCAGCGTACACACTATGATGTCGGCAAGTGGCATCATTGCAGGTTTATCAGTGGAGGTGAGCTTGAACGTAAAACTCGAACACACATTTGTAGCTGAATTCCGAGTTCAGATCGGCTCAAACCTGTTTAAGAACTTATTGTTATTTCTATGTGAGACTTGAAGAGATTCATCACCAACAGCATTTTCCCTGATGTCCATGATATGGGATTACTGTCTAATGGATGAGGGACAGTAAGTCCTCTGAGGTTTTGTAAATATTCCTGTAGAAGTCAATGTAACTCAAGATGTGTATGTGCATTACTGATTCATTTATAGGACTTTGGGAACCCCCATTCTTCTGATAACTGGGGAACCAAACAAGATAAAACACATCCCTTAGAAATTCTCCATTTCCTCAACTGTTTGCCGACATACAACGGTTATCCTGGTGCGCAGTTATAGAGGGTGCATAAGTATCTTTATTAGTATATGGGGGCAGTGCCTACCAGAGATGGAATTTTCTTTGGAAGTAAAAGGTCCATGTCAAATCCGATTTTAAGCAAATCCCTCCACTTACTGCAGGTAAGTAATAACAACTGAATCAATACAGAATCGAGGTGACAAACCGTAATGTAAGACCATTAATATAAATAAGTCTTATATCCCTAAGTAGGAAATAGACGTGTGCCAGCATTATAATCTCTGCTCATTTATTACCGTAACCTCAAGCCAAGGCCATTGTTCTAGGGAGGAAAGAAGCATCAGCAATGACAATCTATTATATTATTACAAGTAAATAAGAAACAAAGCTCGCTTTGTATATTTGTTTGCAACAATCTACAATAACACAATGAACCTTTTCCTGAACCGGATTCTTATACTTGGACCTTTCACAATAGTAGGGTCCATCCCTTCCAGTTACTCTATTGATTGCTGGATCTACTCGCTGATCTTTATTTTCCAGTAATTGTACATTGGCCTCTTTGCTCTTCTTCTAAAGGTAAGGTAGAAGGTGTATTCAACGTACTCTGCTCCATCATAGAAAGAAGTGTGTAGTAGCCTTGGAGATCCCTTCTCTGCCTTAGACCACCAAAGGTTTTTGGAATTCACCCTTTTCCTGACCTAGACAATATAAATAGGTATATTAAAACGAGGGCTGGCACCAGCACTGGGCATACCTGGGCAAGTTCCGGGGGCCCCAGCTGCTGGGGGGGGGGGGCCCACCTAAGGCTGTCCATAAGGAATCCGGGGAGGTGAGAGGGGCTGTATCTAAGAATCCATAGGGGGTGAGGGGGTTGTATTTAATTAATCCATAGGGTGTGAGGGGGGTTATATAAAATAACCATGAGGGGGCTGTTTGGTATGATAAACTAAGGAACAGGAGATTTTTTTAGTTTTTTAATTTTTAATGCTGCCACATAAGTTCACTGCAAAGGAGCCCACTGAGGCACTGTTGCCCAGGGGCCTACTGAAATCTGGAGCCAACCCCGATTAAAGCAAACCCGTTTTCTGTCTGAGACGTTTGGTGGCTTCTTTTATCTTCTTCCAGGACCTATTGACCACCTATACTGAGAAATGACCATAATGCAGTATGCCCAGTACTAAGTCTCCACCGCCAATCTCAAATCCTTCTGTGGTTTTAAGAGCCACCTTCCCCCCACAGACCTTGGATTCTGTTTGCTGTCTGTCCTCACCCCCATTTGTACTTTGCATTCTAAAACTGAGAATAAGCCCATTATCAAAAAATGTGGCCAGCGATTATGCCTATGCTGTCATAATATCAACCATAAAGCAACATCTTTTCAATCCAACGTAACACAAGAGACTTTTAATATCCACCACTCCATGACTTGCCAAACAAGCTACTTAATATACCTTCTGGAGTGCCCATGCGGACAACAATACATTGGACGCACCACACAGACACTACACGAATGCATCAACGGATGCAACGAATGCATCAACGGCCACAGATGAGATATAAAAAACGGATACCTCTCACATTTCCTTATCAGACACCAAAAAAATGAAAAACTCATCAAGATTACGCCCATCGACCATATCCCTGAGAACACACACAATAGATATGAAACATTATGCAAGAGGGAGGTCTACTGGATTTTCAGATTAAATACATTGAAACCATATGGATTAAATGAAGTCTCAGAAACTATCATACACTGACAAATAAAGAGAGAGAAAAAAAATACATATCATTGTTCTTATAATGACACCAGGTTATCTCCATAGACTATATAGCCACAATCTACGATTATCTACATATCCCCCATGGACCAACTTATCTACTACCCCCATACAGGGGGAACCTCCTTGTTTTCATGATATCTTCCCATAGGTGTGAAACGCGTTGTCTTGCTTTTAGTTGTCTTCTGGAAATAAACGGATCCTACTCTGAACGAAAAGAACATGCCAGCGCCATTCATATATGTCCATTTTTTCCTATTAGCGGTGCGCCACACGACGCACCATTATACATCTGGTTCAGTACTTTGCATTCTGCATGAACACTGCTGGTCTGAATCTGGAATAAAAATATTCTGCCTGACTCCAGGTTCTTCACACTATTGTCCTCTGGCCTGTCCGGGCCAGCCACCTCTACCCTATTCCTTGACTAATTTTCTGTGTGCTCATCACATTTAAATACAAATCCCGGTATAGGAGTGTGGGGGACAAACCAGTCAAAGAATGTCTTTGGGATTTGCCCACACCGATCAGTTGACACAGTTGGGCCACCCATTATATTCAGAGTCTCCACGCTGAAAACTAACCTTCAGACATTTCATGTTTCTTTCTTTATTTCTTTACTTCTTCGTAACTGAATATTTCTTTCTTGGAAATAGTTTTTAGTATATTCTCTAAGCAAAGAGCTAAATGAAACAAAAAATTAATCATGGTTGACTTTTTCCATATGATTCCTATAATAATAGATTAAAGATAGATACATTATTCATTCGTGTCACCGGCTGGCAATGGGGACTTGGAAAGAGATAGTGGCGATGTAACTAGTAGGTGCTAAGTAGGTGTCGTAGTCATTAAATTGCCAAGTCAGGACAGATACATCTTAGGGCTAGAAATGTCCGGACAAAGCAAGGTACAAACTGCTCTTCAAGACGAAGATATGTTACGTTGGCCAAGTGAGAAAGTGCCAGACGTAAGGCTAAACCTGGAGGGAATGTAGGGTCAAGGAGAACATTATTCCAGCTGACATTGCTACAATACTGAGAACATTGGAGGCATTAGGAAGAATTGGGAACAAAGTAACACCCGCAGGTTATAAATGTCAGTAAGAAGCTGAGCGGGAAGAAGCATTTACCAATCCTTACAGTTCCAAAGATTTGGCCATGAACTGGGGAGACATCTGCAAAAATTTTGATTAGTCCAGAAATAATGTAGACGTTAGAATAAAAAAACTGAAGACCAAAATATTATCTGTAGTTATGCAATAATATAACCCAACTTGACCCTAAAAATCACATGACAATCCTTATCGTACTTCAAGGATGATTTCTGGAACTAACACGAAAGGCAAATTCTTAGGTCAGTGTTTGATGGAAATATCTCAATTTAGTTTTATGGGTCCCAAAGTTACATCTCAAGGTTTTAAAACTACTGTCCTGTGCTTGACCATGATGTTGTATCCGAGCAGCAGGCTGTAAGTGTAAAATGGCTCTTGTGCCAGTCTAGCTCTTCACCACACATGCCCACTAAGTTATTGAAGACACCAGGTGCACACATCACTTCTCATCTGTTGATGGAAGGGAAAATAATTTGTCGGAGTTCACCATTACTTAGTATGAAAAGATGATACACAGAAAACTCAATAAGTTGGTAGTGGGTCCTGATCCCCTACTTTTTTCTCGGTAGAAGAGGCTTTAATAATGTTGTCTTGAAAATCTGGTCATCTCATGGTATCTGGTGCTGCCAAGGTGAAAGGGTATAACCATATGTGCATGGCAATCCTTTCGTCTTTCATCCCTGGCTGTCTGGTTTCACCAAGAAGTTGTGCCACAATGGACAGTTGTCTCACTTAGTGTTGGCTTAGAGTTCCTAGGGCAGTGAAGGCGACCCTTTTAGGGACAGAGTGCCCAAACTATAACCAAAATCCACTTATTTACTGCAAAGTGCCAACATTGCATTTTAAGCAGTAACGTATTGTTACCTGCTCTTCCCCATCAATCGTATCAGCCCCTTGAGGTCACTAATACAGTTGAAAGAAGGAGGGCACATTCAGACTATCGTTGTAGCTTCACACCAGGGTCTCTCTGTACAGTTTAATGAAGGGTCCATTAGGAGGACCTACAAAGGCAATGCAGTTCTATCAGCACCTTCTCACTTTTCCCGCAGTTCCAAACAGCCAATGAAGTGTCACTTTAAAATAGCGCTGATTGCAGCATCTCTTAAATTGCCTGGGACTGCAGGAAGATTCGGTGGATTTGGTCCTGTTTGTTGAGCTCTGTCTTGGGGTCAATGGCCTGAGTGCCCACAGAAAGGGCTCTAAGTGCCACCTCTGGCACCCGTGCCATAGGTTTGCCTATCAAGTAATACTGTATGATTCTTATAGCCCACCCTTCTTTAAGTCCTAGGAAATCAAAATCAGTAACTGCAAACTTGGTTTGTCTCCTGCTAAAACCCCAAACGATCAGACACTTATTCTCTATCCTTTGGAGATGGTAGCCTGACCATTCACCATGTGCCATCTGCTTAGTAAAGAAAGATTCTTCTCATCCATTGCCCAAAATGTATATTATTTATAACTTCCCCTTTAAAGGACATCTACCGCCAGGATCAAGGATTGTAGACCAAGCGCACTGACATACTGGTGTGTGCCCCATCTGGCAGGATCTGCTCTTCTTTTAGCATCTTATGCCCTTGTTTATTCAAATAAAGGCTTTTAAAATTATGAAAATGAGCCTAGATCCATAGAGCCCGGAGCCCCTCAGACTCATTTGCATAATTTTAAAGCCTTATTTCCTTAAAGACAAGGGTATTAGAAGCTTAAAAAAGAGATCCTGCCAGAAGGGGCACACACCAGTATGTCAGTGTACTTGGTTTACAATCCTTCATCCTGGTGGTAAATGTCCTTTAAGAATATCTTTCTGTAATTAATTTTTTTTATTTTAGGAAAATTATACATCAAATAATATATCACTAGATATTTGTGCAATTCCTAACATTTTGTTTTCCAGAATGTTCCTGCTCTAAGACAAGGACCCTGTATTTATTTTGTGTGATTCAGAATTAATATTATATTACCAATGTTCTGTGTATTGTGGGGGAGGCTTAGAAGGTAATTCATGACTTGAACCTGAAATGGAAAGAGTAGGCGCTTGTAAGGCTGAAAATGAAAAACAAAAAAAAGTTAGAGAATTTATCGTGTGAAGCAGGAAGAACTATGGTATTTTCTAAACAAGTAGTAAAAATTGCATTATTTACAGTACAGGCGGCCCCCTACTTAAGGACATCCGACTTACAGACGACCCATAGTTACAGACAGACCCCTCTGCCCACTGTGACCTCTCGTGAAGCTCTCTGGATGTTACTATAGTCCCAGGCTGCACTGATCAGCTGTAAGGTGTCTGTAATGAAGCTTTATTGATAATCCTTGGTCCCATTACAGCAAAAAAAATTGAAACTCCAATTGTCACTGGGACAAAAAAAATTTTTGTCTAGAACTACAATTATAAAATATACAGTTTCAACTTGCATACAAATTCAACTTAAGAACAAACCTATGGACCCTATCTTGTACGTAACCCGGGGACTGCCTGTATTGGAATTTTTAGTTGCAACAGTTAATAAACTTTAAACCCTCATAAAGATCTTTCAGTTTAAGATTAACAGAAATGCGGGACCTCCATAAATTTGCTGCTTGAGGCCCTCGTGGTCCTCCAGTCAGCACCACATTCACTTCGCAGGCCAGAGACATCATATAGCCTTATATATCTATAGATAGATAGTAAAAATAATAATAATTAAGTAAGAATAATAATGTCTCATGAAAAATTGAGCAGTAAATGTGAATACATGAATTTATGTCGTTTTCTTTAAAGGAAATTTACCATTAAAAAGCAACATGGTGGCTGAGCGGTTGGCACTTCTGCCTTGGATCAAGTCCCACCAAGGTCAACATCTGCATAGAGTTTGTATGTTCTCTCCAAATTTGCGTGGGTTTCCTCCAGGTCCTCTGGTTTCCTCCCACACTCCAAAAACATACTGGTAGGTTGATTAGATTGTGAGCCCCATGGGGACAGGGACTGATTTGGCAAGATCTGTGCAGCGCTGTGTAATCTGTAGGTGCTATATAAATAAATAATTATTATTATCATGATAAACCAGGGACACTTACACCTAGATTTAGGGACAGTGACTGTGGGGATCTTTTCTATGTGTTATCCATGGCCTCCTTTCTCCTTAAATTATGTCTCACCCTCTCCCCTGCTCCGTCAGCTCTTCCCTTTTCACTCCATGCTGTAATCTCACATAGTGGGAGGGAGAATGTGCCAGGTAACACTCCCCAGAGCCCTTCTGACTCATTAGCATAATTTTAAATGTTGACATTAGTAGGAACGAGGCCATGGATAAAAAATATAAGAAGATTCCCACAGTCCTAGTGCCTGGATCTATGAGTAATGTCCCTGGTTTATCATGATGGATTTTGATGGTAGATTTCCTTAAAGTAGTGGAGAGAGGGGGAGGAGGGGGCTGGTGTTGAAGTTTCTATTCCTCCTTCTGTGACAGAGGAGGTGGAGCAGGAATTAGAGGAAGCTGATTGGTTAGAGTTCATAGCATTAATATGCAGAATAAGCAGGATCTACACATCTGATCCATGTCCTGGGCTGTCTAGGGAAAGATTGGGAATTCTTTTTAGTAATTCCGGACAGTTCTTTTCCATTCTAGTATTATATTGACTTTAATAAAAATATACTAAACCATTTACAGTAATAATTTTTTTTTTTTTGAAACTCGGATGTCACAGATTTCCTGCTCCTGTCACCAATCTGATCCGCAGCCAAATGAGTAATGTTTCTTTTGGATGATGTAGCCCCTGTGTGGAGCAAAGCGGCTGATACTCATCATTTCAGCTTCACTATGAGAAAAAGTCCATCACAAGATCTGGGGAAGGGTGAGAATCTTCTAACAATTGCTTTTTTTTACCAGTGAGCACTAAACTAGGTCATATCTTTAGGAAATGACAAAAGGTTCACTGGGATGGACATCCTACAGCTACAGTTATTAACTATAAGCCTAAAGCATAAAGTAGGTGCAAATACCAAATGACCCCTTCAACAATAACCTTCCACATACACTCACCGGCCACTTTATTAGGTACACCTGTCCAACTGCTCGTTAACACTTAATTTCTAATCAGCCAATCACATGGCGGCAACTCAGTGCATTTAGGCATGTAGACATGGTCAAGACAATCTCCTGCAGTTCAAACCGAGCATCAGTATGGGGAAGAAAGGTGATTTGATGCCTTTGAACATGGCATGGTTGTTGGTGCCAGAAGGGCTGGTCTGAGTATTTCAGAAACTGCTGATCTACTGGGATTTTCACGCACAACCATCTCTAGGGTTTACAGAGCATGGTCCGAAAAATAAAAAACATCCAGTGAGCGGCATTCTGTGGGCAGAAATGCCTTGTTGATGCCAGAGGTCAGAGGAGAATGGGCAGACTGGTTCGAGCTGATAGAAAGGCAACAGTGACTCAAATCGCCACCCGTTACAACCAAGGTAGGCAGAAGAGCATCTCTGAACGCACAGTATGTCCAACTTTGAGGCAGATGGGCTACAGCAGCAGAAGACCACACCGGGTGCCACTCCTTTCAGCTAAGAACAGGAAACTGTGGCTACTATTTGCACAAGCTCATCGAAATTGGACAGTAGAAGATTGGAAAAACGTTGCCTGGTCTGATGAGTCTCGATTTCTGCTGCGACATTCGGATGGTAGGGTCAGAATTTGGCATCAACAACATGAAAGCATGGATCCATCCTGCCTTGTATCAACGGTTCAGGCTGGTGGTGGTGGTGTCATGGTGTGGGGGATATTTTCTTGTCACTCTTTGGGCTCCTTGGTACCAATTGAGCATAGTTGCAACGCCACAGCCTACCTGAGTATTGTTGCTGACCATGTCCATCCCTTTATGAGCACAATGTACCCTGTAACATCTGATGGCTACTTTCAGCAAGATAATGCGCCATGTCATAAAGCTGGAATCATCTCAGACTGGTTTCTTGAACATGACAATGAGGTCACTGTACTCAAATGGCCTCCACAGTCACCAGATCTCAATCCAATAGAGCATCTTTGGGATGTGGTGGAACGGGAGATTCGCATCATGGATGTGCAGCCGACAAATCTGCGGCAACTGTGTGATGCCATCATGTCAATATGGACCAAAATCTCTGAGGAGCTTCCAGCACCTTGTTGAATCTATGCCACGAAGAATTGAGGCAGTTCTGAAGGCAAAAGGGGGTCCAACCCGTTACTAGCATGGTGTACCTAATAACGTGGCCGGTGAGTGTATATGTCAGCATTGAAGGGATTTTCCAAGGAAATAAAAATATATGTTACATAAAAGATGACATATTTCACTTTTTTGGCCTCTCTGATTCCATTGCGGCTTGAATCCTGTACCACAATACTTTGTGCTCACCATAGTTGTCTCTTTGGCTGGATTACCTTTCTTTCCTTTTGTTTCCTTGTGTTGTGACCTTTAAAGGGCACCTACCACCACAATTCTACCTATAAAGGTAGATCGGGTGGTAAGTGGATGTAAGGGACGTGAGGATAGCTCTTTTTAGAGCTTATCCTCACGCCCCCACTAACTTTTAATAAACTTTATTCCCGTAATATGTAAATTTACTTATGCTGCTACTGGGGCGTGGAGTAAACGGGCAAGAGGCTACACGGCGCGGCTACTTCACGCCCCAGTAGCCACATTACTCCTCCTACCCTATGTGTTCGGCGCACAGCTCCTCGTAGCTGCGCGCCCTCACCCGACATGCTGGCGTTCTGCGCCGGAGCTACTGCGCAAGCGCAGAACGCCGGCTTGTCGGATGCTGTGCGCCGCACTCACAGGGTAGGAGGAGTAACGTGGCTACTGGGGCGTGGAGTAGCCGCGCCATGTAGCCTTTTGCCCGGCTACTCCACGCCCCAGTAGCCGCTAAAGTAAATTTACATATTAAGGGAATAAAGTTTATTCAAAGTTAGCGGGGACGTGAGGATTAGCTCTAAAAAGAGCTATCCTCAAGTCCCTTACATTCACGATTCTACCTTTATAGGTAGAATCGTGGTGGTAGGTGCCCTTTAAGGAAACCTACCACCTGCAAATGGTCATTCTGACTTACACTAACCTGCACATAAGGAGAGCTGAGCTGTTTCAGGCACATGTTTTGGTTAAACAAATAACAAAATGGATGGATTATAACTATAGTTTCTTAACTTTGCTAATAACCAACTTGGCGCTTCTCTCAACATCACAGCACTTGGGCATTAGCATACTAGAGGAGGCATACAGAGTGCCATCCCCGCCTCCTCCCACCCTCCCCTCTCTGCTCCTGAGAGCCAGTGACGTCACCGAGCCCTCAGGAGCATTAGGGCATGTGCATCGCCGGCTCACAAGGTGGCTGCGCCTACTATCGCCGAAGTCTCATGCTATCACAAGACATCGAACAAGGAGACTGCCGAAGTCTCACAATAGCATGATAGTACGCACAGCCACCTTGTGAGCCGGCAGCGAGACTTCAGCGGTCTCCTCGCAGCCACCATGTGAGCCGGCGATGCGCATGCTCTAATGCTCCTGAGGGCTTGGTGAGAAGGATGGTCTTATATCCAGAACCAAAACTGAACACTCCCACCAAAAACTGTTACCCTTTACATGGTTTAATAACCTTTAAATGGCTTAGGCCGATGGCAGTATTTGAGTATCAGCCACGTGCAGGCATTTTCCCAAGGATTGTTGCTCCTGGTGATGTCATCAGGGAGCGGTGATCATAGAGTAAGTGGTGGCACACATGCCACCAGCATTGAGGTGACAGCACGGCTAAACCAGCGGCATTTAAAGAGTTAACTTTTGTGGGTGTTGATGCCGTCCGGGGTTGAGCCAAACTTCTTGCTGAAAACTGGGTTTGGGTAACCTAACCTGCAATATTCAGCACAGACTCATCACTTATGTTAAGCAATTTTAAGCAACATTCACCAAATCTAAAGCAAGGCAAAAATCCGACTTTGATTGGATTGTGTCTTTAGAAAATCTTTCCTCTTACCTTTTTGTAATATTTCGGACAAATCTATTTTTGCATCCGATAACAAAGGTAAATTTGTGTTATTCCACGTGACTCCAAGCCCTCAGCCCTGCGGGGTTCAGAATTTAAGCCAAAACAAACCAAGGCATTAACAAAACTAGAGATGGAGTAAGCAGAGGTGTAAATATATGTACAAGTAAAATTTCAATATATTCCAAGAGAACATATTGTCATTACTGCCCCCAGTGCCAAAAATTCTGCGTGGCTTCCTGCCTCCTAGATGTTTGCATTAAAATATGGTCTTAATTTTCTCCCAACAAAGGAATATTGGCCTTCCCCGCTTTGCTTTACCCGTTGCTTGTAGATTGAAATGATTTCGGAATAAAGTTGGCACATCGGAGGTCGGGAGTCGCTAGAAGTCCTGGCACGGGCGCAGCTTCTGGCAGGACGGGCTGTGCTCTCATTTATTAAACGCTCTGCTTCGTGCAGCCAATGGCCGTGCCAGCTGACAGATAGGGGTGCGAGTGACAGATAAATGAGCAGATGCTGAGTTATCAGCCGTTTTATTTTGTAATTATGGAGAGATTTTTCGACATTTATGGCTATAAAAGAAACACGGGTCGTCTCTCCGTGATAGAGAGAAGATTTAGTTCAAATGTGGGTTTTTTTAATTTAAAAAAAAATCTTACTTGTCATGGAGAAGACTGCAGTCCTCCAGAAATATTCTCACAAAGTTTGGAAACCTTTACAAAGTGATGCAGGCGCAGCTTGTCCTGACTTCCATTGATTTCTATGGGACTATGGGACAAGCTGATGACAGAAGCTCAGAGAGATTTGTGGGCCCCTGTACTGCCAAGTACTCTCACTTGTTTTATTTATGTACACTTACTAAATTAAAGTGGTTGGCCATTTTACTCCAAGTTTTTTTTATGTATGTGGAAGTGTTACCAACTTACCAATATACAACTATTAGAGGGTCTGCATCACTTTCCTGAAATGTAAAGTGAAGACTACTGGTCCAGGGATGGCTTTTACTCACTAGTGGATTATAATATAGGTGGTTTGGGTGGTGCAAAACTTTTAGGGGATCCATGGCCACGCAAACCACCCACCAAAATTTATACCTTTACCCATGAAATCCTCCTACATCTGTTCCTGCTCTCAATACACATGTACATAAGAGCCATTTCAGGACCTTTGATGGTCCTCCGTAGGTTCTGAAACCACCTACTGACACATCCTCCATTTCCCAAGAAGCTGATTCTAGTACCATAAGTGTGAAGTGAATCCAGAATTGTAGGGGCCATAATATTCATACAGTCCAGGGCCCATGGCAGTCAAACCTCTTCAGCTGCCATTCCTATAAAATAGCTGGAGACAAAGGATCATCAATTTACCTTCCAGTACCATAGAAGGTAACTTTTTAAAGATGAATGTCCTTATAAACTTCCCCCCCAAACTTGCACAAAAATCTCAAAACTTGAAGAAAAGTGGCCAACCCCTTTAAGTTGTTAGGACACAATTTATTTTACTGAATCATTGGCCTTCAATCGGTGGAGGTTTTCTTGTTCTAGGCTTTGAAGAGGGCTACTGGTGTCCACCAAGGAATCCAAGTCTAAAAGTGGTAGCCAAACCTCACCCCAGACCTCCAAGAAGAACTTTCTATGAGAGCAATACAGTCTGAACGTAGTATGTATATTAGTGTGTAAAAAGAGTGTAATGTACAGGTGGAGTTACAGGTACCGGTAATTTATCAGATACTGTTATTATGGAGGCAAATAAAAATTACACATTAAACATTTTCATTTTTTTTAAATAAAATTTGAAACATTTATTTAAAATATACTGCAAGACATAGTGCATTGTATTCCATCAATAAAATTGTGGTTGCTAGGAGACCTGTTAGGCTCCCGACTGTCTAATAACACACCAACACCCTGCAATCCCACGTGTTGGGCTGTAGAGAGGGGTGCAAACCACTCATAAATGCTGAGATTGCTATTGACTGTGGCATCTAAGGGGTTTAACTGGGATACATTTGTGTTATCAACAGCTTGTGACAGACTCCTATAGCCTATGTTATGCTGATTTTAAAAATGCTTTTGTCTGAATCATTTCAGTACTTTAGAAATTTTTATTTCATATCAACAGCTGCTCTGCCTGCTGCAGAGGGACAGAAACATTTGGACAGTGACACAAGTTTTGTTATTTTAGCTGTTTACAAAAACATGTTCAGAAATACAATTCTATATATAATATGGGCTGAAAGTGCACACTCCCAGCTGCAATATGAGAGTTTACACATCCAAATCGGAGAAAGGGTTTAGGAATCATAGCTCTGTAATGCATAGCCTCCTCTTTTTCAAGGGACCAAAAGTAATTGGACAATGGACTCTAAGGGCTGCAATTAACTCTGAAGGCGTCTCCCTCGTTAACCTGTAATCAATGAAGTAGTTAAAAGGTCTGGGGTTGATTCCAGGTGTGTGGTTTTGCATTTGGAAGCTGTTGCTGTGACCAGACAACATGCGGTCAAAGGAACTCTCAATTGAGGTGAAGCAGAAAATCCTGAGGCTGAAAAAAAAGAAAAAATCCATCAGAGAGATAGCAGACATGCTTGGAGTAGCAAAATCAATAGTCAGGTACATTCAGAGAAAAAAGGAATTGACTGGTGAGCTTGGGAACTCAAAAAGGCCTGGGCGTCCACGGATGACAACAGTGGTGGATGATCGCCGCATATTTTCTTTGGTGAAGAAGAACCCGTTCACAACATCAACTGAAGTCCAGGACACTCTCAGTGAAGTCCAGAACACTCTCAGTGAAGTCCAGAACACTCTCAGTGAAGTCCGGAACACTCTCAGTGAAGTCCAGAACACTCTCAGTGAAGTAGGTGTATCTGTCTCAACAGTAAAGAGAAGACTCCATGAAAGTAAATACAAAGGGTTCACATCTAGATGCAAACCATTCATCAATTCCAAAAATAGACAGGCCAGAGTTAAATTTGCCGAAAAACACCTCAAGAAGCCAGCTCAGTTCTGGAAAAGTATTCTTTGGACAGATGAGACAAAAATCAACCTGTACCAGAATGATGGGAAGAAAAAAGTTTGGAGAAGAAAGGGAACGGCACATGATCCAAGGCACACCACATCCCCTGTAATGGCATGGGCATGCATGGCTTTCAATGGCACTGGGTCACTTGTGATTATTGATGACATAACAGCAGACAAGAGGAGCCGGATGAATTCTGAAGTTACCGGGATATACTTTCAGCCCAGATTCAGCCAAATGCTGCAAAGTTGATCGGACGGCGCTTCATAGTACAGATGGACAATGAACCCAAGCATACAGCCAAAGCTACCCAGGAGTTCATCAGTGCAAAAAATAACATATCTTTATTTAGAGATATTAAAAATCACAAAACACACAACTCGAACACAGCTTCCTGATGCCTCCTGATGAGACTATAGCACGAATATAAATATATATATATAATTTGGTCGCTTGTATTTATCTTGATCTAATTACTACATTTTGTTTACGTATTCCTTATGATGTCCTCTATTATCTATTCATATATTTACTTGTTTTACCAAAGCTTAGATTTGGATACATAGATGCATATATTGTTCAATGTGAAAAGTGTCCTATTTGTTTTTTTCTTCCATCCGCTATACTTTTTCCTCTTTTTGTGCTCTCTTGGAAGCCTATATGTCAGGAACCAGGGGTAGTGGACCTACTGGACCACCGTGAATTATGACTGAAGTCGCACCCGGTTTTCACCAGAGCCTGCCGCAAAGCAGGTTGGACTTATTGCGGCGTGGTACCACCAGGTCGTTCCACAGGCGCAACTTTGTCCGCGGTGGTGGACAAGGCATAATACAGAATCATCAGGCAAACTCATGGTCAGGGACAGGCAGGAGGTCGAGACAGGCAGCACAGGATCAGAGTCGGGGTAGCGGTAGTTCAGGACAGGCAGCACGGGATCGGAGTCAGGAACGGAATCAAGGTCAAAACGGGAAATCAGGATAATCTCAAAGGGCATGGAACACAGTTTACTCTTAGGCATGGAAGCACAAAGATCCAGCAGGGGTAACAGGAAGAGGCGGACCATTTATAGGTTGTTAGGTGGGCAGCGGCAATTAGCGGTGCGCTGGCCTTTTAAATTTCGGATGGCCGGTGCGCACGCACCCTCGGAGGCAGGAACTTGTGCACTGAAGTGAGGAGACCGTTGCTGGAGCGCAGCTGGGTAGGTGAGGCTACCGGTGAGAGGGGGGAACGGGTTCAATATATCATATGTATGTTTGGCTTCCAACAGCTGTGTTCTTGATTTTTAATATGTGATCTCTAAATAAAAATATGTGATTTTATATCATTATGTTTCTTCCTAATTAAGGATTTGACCTCTATTTGTAGGTAATTATTATGATGTATAGGTTTGGTTCCATGGTTGTTCCTCTCCTTACAGTAGTCTTATCCCCGTTTTTTGGTTAAAATGCTAACAAGGCATTTTTTAAAATCAGCATAGCCTAGGCTATCCCCTTTACATAGCACCTCACTTACGATCCAATTTTTAGAGATATATACTTTTCAAATGGGATGCCTTCACTATCAAGTGACTATAATGGAAAATAATCTTCAAACATGTGATGCATCTTATATACGCAAATGAATAGAATTTGTGTTTTCTAGGATGTGATGAAGCGACAAGCTCCTTCGCTGCGCAGATGTTACAGTAAATTATGTAAATTGCTCTGCTACTAGTTACACAAGATCCAAGGCCTCGAAATTCTGGCCCTCTCATGTGTAAGTTACCGTGTCATCAACAGAAAGTGGAAAAATCTTTGACAACCCAGATTTTCTGAGTTCTGCATCCTAATTATAGACCAGACCTGCTGGTGCTTAATTGCCTCTTACCAAACATGGCTCCGGGCCAGATTCCACAGGTGATCTGTAGCAGCATGAAAGTCAGCGCCGCTATTTGTAGGAAACTTCCACTGGGAGCGAATGCAATAATTCTTCATATATTTACAAGAAGTTTAAATTCAATAAAGTTCCACATTCGCAAATAATTGAAATGTTGTGATACATATGATTGACAGGAAACTTCTCTTACTATAAAATCTACATAATATCCATTATTACATACATAAGAGATAAGTTCCATAGGTTTGTACTGACGTTGAATTTGTATGTAAGTCAAACCTGTATATTTCAGAATTGTAGTTGCAGACAAAAAATTTTTTGTCCCAGTGTCAATTGGAGTTTCAAAATTTTTTGTTGTAATGGGTCCAAGGATTATCAATAAACCTTCATTATAGACACTTTAAAGCTGATCATTGCAGCCTGGGACTATAGTACAGGGGGTCCGTCTTTAACTAGGGGTTGTCTGTAAGTCGAGTGTCCTTAAGTAGGGGACCGCCTGTACTAAGTTAATGGTTTTGACACACGTGATGTTTACCGTAACAATCTCTTATGGTAAATTGTAAACTTCTTCTGCGCAGAAATGACAGATGTATACGGTATTCTAGTTCTCCATTCTTGCTCTTTGTGATTCCGGTTATCCACAAAGGATAATTCAAGGTCACCGTGTTCCAGGATTTTCAATTCCACTTCTAAAGATAAAGGTTTCATTAATGTTTTATCCTATGCAGTGTCAAAGTAATTAACGGGATGTAGATAAGTGGGAGACGAAGCTAAAAGATTAATGTAGTGACTAGGTACAAATGCTGAGAGCCGTCTTACAATCTAGAATGTAAGTTAGTGACTACAGTACTGATCATAAACAGGGAGGAGCGGGATCTAGCGACTTATAGATCATGCCTCCTCACAATTGGATCCAGAACTTTCTCAGGACTTCCCACAACCTAGATTTATAGCTGCAAAATTTATCTCACAAGTAGCTATGGCTTTTGCAACACTTCTCCACACTGCGCTCCTAAAATTACCACAGTTAATTACAGTATAGTGTTTTTTCGAATAACAACAGTGTTCCTAAACAATATATATCCTTTGCGCCACAAAAGATCATACTAAATTTTACACTATGGTCCTAAAATATATATCGTAATGTATATTAAGCCTTCTTTTATGTTGAATTGACTATAAGAATCCTAGATATGTAACTGAGCAGGCTACTGGCATTCCTCAGCGTTTTTAGTGCACTTGAAGTATGAAATCTTTTAAACTGTTCCAAAACCACAAGAATCTTCTTTTTTACAAGACTTTCTATTGATAGTAACTGAAGAACACTTTGACTTATATGGTATTACAATACATGTATAATTGCCTGAAATGGCATTTTTACAGCAGCCCGATAGTAACTGCTGTACATTTTGGGGAAATATTTGTGCAGTTATTGTAAAGATTGTTTCCACTCCACTTAGAAATGTCCTGTGTTTAAACTTACAGTGTCACCTGTAACATAGGAAGTCGGAAGAACATAAGGAAACTACAACATGATGATACACAGAGCAGGAGCCTGAAATAGAGCTTGGCACTTGATACATGATAACTGAGCCTGACACATGCTACATGAGCCTGATATATCATACATCAACCTGATTTTTCTATTACATGAGCATGATACATAGACTTGATGCATTATACATGGGATGTGAACATGAGCCTGATCAGGCTTAGGTTTTATGTGTTAGTTTCATGAATGAGGCTCACGTATCATGGATCAGGCTCATGTATCATGGATCAGGCTCATGTATCATGGATCAGGCTCAGGTATCATTGATCAGGCTCATGCACCATGGATCAGGCTCATGTAGCATGGATCAGGCTCATGTATCATGGATCAGGCTCAGGTATCATTGATCAGGCTCATGCACCATGGATCAGGCTCATGTATCATGGATCAGGCTCATGGATCAGGCTCACGTATCATTGATCAGGCTCATGCACCATGGATCAGGCTCATGGATCAGTCTTAGGTTTCATGTTTCAGGCTCACGTATAATGGATCAGGCTCACGTATCATGGATCAGGCTCCTGTATCATGGATCAGGCTCCTGTATCATGGATCAGGCTCCTGTATCATGGATCAGGCTCACGTATCATGGATCAGGCTCATGTATCAGGCTCACGTATCATGGATCAGGCTCATGCACCATGGATCAGGCTCATGTATCATGGATCAGGCTCATGTATCATGGATCAGGCTCATGTATCATGGATCAGTCTTAGGTTTCATGTTTCAGGCTCACGTATCATGGGTCAGGCTCCCGTAGCATGGATCAGGCTCATGTATCTTGGAACAGGATCACGTATTATGGATCAGGCTCATGTTTCATGGATCAAGCTCACGTATCATGGATCAGGCTCATGTATCATGGATCAGGCTCATGTAACATGGATCAAGCTCATGTATCATGGATCAGTCTTAGATTTCATGTTTCAGGCTCATGTATCATGTGTCAGTCTCATGTATTATGGATCAGGCTCATGTATCATGGATCAGTCTCATGTATTATGGATCAGGCTCACGTATCATGGATCAGGCTCACATATCATGGATCAGGCTCACGTATCATGGATCAGGCTCACATATCATGGATCAGGCTCATGTATCATGGATCAGGCTCATGTATCTTGGATTAGGATAACGTATCATGGATCAGGCTCATGTATCATGGATCAGACTCATGTATCGTGGATCAGGCTCACGTATCATGGATCAGGCTCACGTATCATGAATCAGGCTCATGTATCATGGATCAGGCTCACGTATTATGGATCAGGCTCACGTATCATGGATCAGGCTCATGTATCATGGATCAGGCTCATGTAACATGGATCAAGCTCATGTGTCATGGATCAGTCTTAGATTTCATGTTTCAGGCTCATGTATCATGTGTCAGTCTCATGTATTATGGATCAGGCTCATGTATCATGGATCAGTCTCATGTATTATGTATCAGGCTCACGTATCATGGATCAGGCTCATGTACCTTGGATCAGGCTCATGTATCATGGATCAGGCTCATGCACCATGGATCAGGCTCATCTATCATGGATCAGTCTCATGTATCATGTGTCAGTCTCATGTATCATGGATAAGTCTTAGGTTTCATGTTTCAATCTCATGTATCATGGATCAGGCTCATGTATCATGGATCAGGCTCATGTATCATGAATCAGGCTCATGTATCATGGATCAGGCTCACGTATCATGGATCAGGCTCATCTATCATGGATCAGGCTCATGTATAATGGATCAGGCTCATGTATCATGGGTCAGGCTCATGTATCTTGGATCAGGCTCATGTATCATGGATCAGGCTCATGTATCATGGATCAGGCTCATCTTTCATGGATCAGTCTCATGTATCATGGATCAGGCTCACGTATCATGGATCAGGCTCACGTATCATGGATCAGGCTCATGTATCTTGGATCAGGCTCATGTATCATGGATCAGGCTCATGCACCATGGATCAGGCTCATGTATCATGGATCAGGCTCACGTATCATGGATCAGGCTCACGTATCATGGATCAGGCTCATGTATCTTGGATCAGGCTCATGTATCATGGATCAGGCTCATGCACCATGGATCAGGCTCAT
Source organism: Engystomops pustulosus (assembly GCF_040894005.1). Classification (NCBI taxonomy): domain Eukaryota; kingdom Metazoa; phylum Chordata; class Amphibia; order Anura; family Leptodactylidae; genus Engystomops; species Engystomops pustulosus. Next base: position 243,330,093 of record NC_092412.1, read on the forward strand.
CTATCATGGATCAGGCTCATGTATCATGGATCAGGCTCATGTATCATGTGTCAGTCTCATGTATCATGGATCAGTCTTAGGTTTCATGTTTCAGGCTCATGTATCATGGATCAGGCTCATGTATCATGGATCAGGCTCATGTATCTTGGATCAGGCTCATGTATCATGGATCAGGCTCACGTATCATGGATCAGGCTCACATATCATGGATCAGACTCATGTATCTTGGATCAGGATCACGTATTATGGATCAGGCTCATGTATCATGGATTAAGCTCATGTAACATGGATCAAGCTCATGTATCATGGATCAGGATCATTTATCATGGATCAAGCTCATGTATCATGCTCATGTATCATGGATCAGGATTAGAGATATATTAGCTTGATGCTCGTTCGAGCATTAGCGTACTCGAAACTGCTTGTTGCTCGGACGAATACTTCGCCCGCTCGAGAAAATGGCAGCTCCCGCCGTTTTGCTTTTTGGCGGCCAGAAACAGAGCCAATCACAAGCCAGGAGACTCTGCACTCCACCCAGCATGACGTGGTACCCTTACACGTCGATAGCAGTGGTTGGCTGGCCAGATCAGGTGACCCTGGGATAGACTAGCCGCTGCCCACGCTGCTCGGATCTTTCTGTGTCTGGATGCCGCTAGGGAGAGAGCTGCTGCTGGTCAGGGAAAGCGTTAGGGTGTTCTATTAGAATAGTGTTAGGCAGGAGTGATTCTACAAGAACCCAACAGCCCTTCTTAGGGCTACAATAACGTTATACTTTTTTTTTTTTTTTGCTTGTGGCTGGGCTTGCTGGCACTAGTAGTGCAGCTAGTACCATATTGTGAGGAATTTGCAGGGGGACTTGCTACCGTTGTGTTTAGCTCTTAGTGACACACATATCCACCTCAAACACCAAAGTGGGAAAATTTATTAGGGGTTGGATTTCAATTAGGCACAGTCTGCCATTTACTTTTTATTTTACGTTTATTTTTTTAATAACTCAGTGTCATCTCATCTGGCATAGCAGTGTGCTTTCATACTTGGCTAGAAAATAGCCATAGGAGAATCCAAACGGCTTACTTACGCCTACAGTAGTGTTATATATATTTTATTTCTGGTTGATCTGCTGGTGGCTGTACTTGCTGCAGTGCATCTACTAGCAAATTGTGAGCAATTTGTAGTGAGACTTGCGACCGCTGTGTTTTGCGCTTAGTGACGCACATATCCATCGCAAAGACCGAAGTGGGAAAATTTATTAGGGGTTGGATTTCAATTAGGCACAGTCTGCCATTTCCTTTTTTATTTTACGTTTATTTTTTTAATAACTCAGCGTCATCTCATCTGGCATAGTAGTGTGCTTTCATACTTGGCTAGAAAATAGCCATCGGAGAATCCAAACGGCTTACTTACGCCTACAGTAGCGTTATATATATTTGATTTCTGGTTGATCTGCTGGTGGCTGTCCTTGCTGCAGTGCATCTACTAGCAAATTGTGAGCAATTTGTAGTGAGACTTGCGACCGCTGTGTTTTGCGCTTAGTGACGCACATATCCATCGCAAAGACCGAAGTGGGAAAATTTATTAGGGCTTGGATTTCAATTAGGCACAGTCTGCCATTTCCTTTTTTATTTTACGTTTATTTTTTTAATAACTCAGCGTCATCTCATCTGGCATAGCAGTGTGCTTTCATACTTGGCTAGAAAATAGCCATAGCAATAGGATAGCATCGTTGGTTTTAAAAACTAAAAAACACAAAAAAAACCAAAAAACACAAAAAAAAGTAAAAAAAAAATTAAAGTTATAACTCTCATTTTCAAAATGTTTAACCCGAGGGCTAGGGGTAGAGGACGAGGGCGGGGACGTGGGCGTCCAACTACTGCAGGGGTCAGAGGCCGTGGTCCTGGGCGGGGTGAGACACCACCTGCTGATGAGGGAGCAGGGGAACGCCGCAGAGCTACACTCCCTAGGTTCATGTCTGAAATTACTGGGACTCGTGGTAGAGCACTGTTGAGGCCAGAACAGTGCGAACAGGTGATGTCGTGGATTGCCGACAATGCTTCGAGCAATTTGTCCACCAGTCAGTCTTCCACGCAGTCCACCCATATTACCGAAATCGGCACTCCTCCAGCTCCTGCACCTCAGCCTCCCCCCCCCCCAGTCTGCCCCCTCCCAGGAAAATTTGGCATTTGAACCGGCATACTCTGAGGAACTGTTTTCTGGACCCTTCCCACAGTCACAAACCACTTGTCCGGTTGCTGATGAGCAATTTTCCGATGCCCAGGTTTTCCACCAGTCGCAGTCTGTGGGTGATGATGACCTTCTTGACGTAGTGGAAGAAGTGTGTAAAGAGGTGTCCGACGATGAGGAGACACGGTTGTCAGACAGTGGGGAAGTTGTTGTCAGGGCAGGAAGTCCGAGGGGGGAGCAGACTGAGGGATCGGAGGATGATGAGGTGACAGACCCAAGCTGGGTTGAGAGGCCGGGTGAACACAGTGCTTCTGAGACGGAGGAGAGTCCTCGACCAGAACAGGTTGGAAGAGGCAGTGGTGGGGCCAGACGGAGAGGCAGGGCCAGAGCTGGTGCATCAGCGCCAAATGTGTCAACTAGTGAAGCTCCCGTGGCGAGGGCTCCTGTGGCGAGGGCTAGATTTTCAGAAGTCTGGAGGTTCTTTAAGGAAACACCGGATGACCGACGGACTGTGGTGTGCAACATTTGCCAAACCAGGATCAGCAGGGGTTCCACCACTAATAGCTTAACTACCACCAGTATGCGCAGGCATATGAATGCTAAACACCCCACTCAGTGGCAACAAGCCCGTTCACCTCCGGCCGTGCACACCACTGCTCCTTCCCCTGTGTCAGCTGATAGTCAGCCCCCTGCCCAGGACCCTGCCACAAAAACCCCATCGTCGCCTCCACGATCCTCCACAGCATCCACCAGCGTTCAGCTCTCCATACCCCAGACGCTGGAGCGGAAACGCAAATATAGTGCAACCCACCCGCACGCCCAAGCCCTTAATGTCCACATCTCCAGATTGCTTAGCCTGGAGATGCTGCCCTATAGGCTAGTAGAGACCGAGGCCTTTCGCAACCTCATGGCGGCGGCCGCCCCTCGGTATTCGGTCCCCAGCCGCCACTACTTTTCCCGATGTGCCGTCCCAGCCCTGCACCAGCACGTGTCAGACAACATCATCCGTGCCCTGACCAACGCCGTTTCTGACAAGGTCCACCTGACCACGGACACGTGGACGAGTGCTGCCGGGCAGGGCCACTATATATCGCTGACGGCACATTGGGTTAACTTGGTGGAGGCTGGGACCGAGTCTGACCCTGCGGCTGGTCATATACTGCCGACGCCGAGGATTGCGGGGCCTACCTCCGTCCAGGTCTTTCAGGCCTACTATGCCTCCTCCTCCTCCCACCCCTCCTCCACCTCCTCCTCCGAACTACCATCCGTGGGCATGGCGCCATCAGTCGGTAGCTCTAGGCACAGCAGCAGTGTCGTCGCTAAGCGACAGCAGGCGGTGCTCAAACTGCTGAGCCTAGGCGATAAAAGGCACACCGCCCAAGAACTATTACAGGGCATCACGGCGCAGACTGATCTGTGGCTGGCACCGCTGAACCTGAAGCCAGGCATGGTTGTGTGTGACAACGGCCGTAGCCTGGTGGCGGCTCTGCAACTCGGCAGACTGACACATGTGCCATGCCTGGCCCATGTGTTAAATCTGATAGTTCAGCGTTTCCTCAAGACATACCCCAATCTGTCTGATTTGCTCACGAAGGTGCGCCGCATCTGTGCGCATTTCAGGAAGTCCAGCACAGATGCTGCCACTCTCAGGGCAGCGCAGCTCCGCCTCCAACTGCCCGCTCACCGACTGTTGTGCGACGTGCCCACGAGGTGGAATTCAACACTGACCATGTTATCCAGAGTTTACCAGCAGCGCCGAGCGATTGTAGACTGCCAGATGTCAACTTCCACCAGAACTGGTAGTCAGGTCAGTCAGCTTCCTCAAGTCTACAATGAGGAGTGGACGTGGATGTCTGATATCTGTCAGGTGCTGAGTAGCTTTGAGGAGTCAACACAGATGGTCAGTGGCGATGCCGCCATCATCAGCCTCACCATCCCGCTGCTTGGCCTGTTGAAAAACTCTCTGATCAGCATGAAGTCGGAAGCTTTGCGCTCGTCACAAGAGACGGGGGAAGAAGATTCCCTTGTTGATAGCCAAAGCACCCTTAGGTCTGTTTCTCAGCGCATATCGGAGGAGGTGGAGGTGGAGGAGGATGAGGAGGAAGAGGAGGAGAATGTTGGCGAGACACAAGAGGGGACCATTGTTGAGTCCTTCACTGTTCAGCGTGTATGGGCAGAAGAAGAGGAGTTGGAGGAGTTGGAGGAGGAGGAAATGGACAGTCAGGCCAGTGAGGGGAGTGAATTCTTACGCGTTGGTACTCTGGCGCATATGGCAGATTTCATGCTAGGCTGCCTATCCCGTGACCCTCGCGTTCAAAGAATTTATTCCAGCACCGATTACTGGGTGTTCACTCTCCTGGACCCACGGTACAAGCAAAATTTTTCCACTCTCATCCCTGGAGAGGAAAGGAGTGTGAGAATGCATGAATACCAGCAGGCCCTGGTGCACAAGCTGAAACAGTATTTCCCTTCTGACAGCGCTAGCGGCAGAGTGCGTAGTTCTGCGGGACAAGTAGCGAGGGAGAGTAGGCGAGCAGGCAGCTTGTCCAGCACTGGCAAGGGTACGCTTTACAAGGCTTTTGCCAGCTTTATGTCACCCCAGCAAGACACTGTCACCTGTCCCCAGTCTCGGCAGAGTAGGGCTGATCTTTACAGAAAGATGGTGAGGGAGTACGTAGCTGACCATACCATCGTCCTAAATGATCACACAGCTCCCTACAACTACTGGGTTTCAAAGCTGGACATGTGGCACGAACTGGCGCTGTACGCCTTGGAGGTTCTTGCCTGCCCTGCCGCTAGCGTCTTGTCCGAGCGGGTTTTCAGTGCAGCTGGTGGCATCATCACCGATAAGCGTACACGCCTGTCGACTGACAGCGCTGACAGGCTGACGCTTATTAAGATGAATAAAGCCTGGATTTCTCATAATTTCCAATCTCCACCAGGTGAAGGAAGCTCAACCTGAATAATTGATCCACTCCTCCTCCTCCTCATTTTCCTCCTTCTCCTCCTCTTTGTACAGTAAAGCAGAGGAAACTGGCTATTTTTTGACAGGGCCCACTGGCTCTAGCTATAGTACTTTATGCATTTAATTTTTCTGGAGGGCCACCGACCCGGTCCTCTGCTTTAAACAATTTTTGGGAGTGCCACATACAGGCACTCAATCCATTCAATTTTTCTGGAGGGCCACCTACCTGCTCCTCTGGTTTGAAAACTTTTTTGGACTGCCACATACAGGCACTCAATCTATTTCATTTTTCTGGAGGGCCACCTACCTGCTCCTCTGGTTTGAAAACTTTTTTGGACTGCCACATAGAGGCACTCAATCTATTTCATTTTTCTGGAGGGCCACCTACCTGCTCCTCTGGTTTGAAAACTTTTTTGGACTGCCACATACAGGCACTCAATCTATTCAATTTTTCTGGAGGGCCACCTACCTGCTCCTCTGGTTTGAAAACTTTTTTGGACTGCCACATACAGGCACTCAATCTATTTCATTTTTCTGGAGGGCCACCTACCTGCTCCTCTGGTTTGAAAACTTTTTTGGACTGCCACATACAGGCACTCAATCTATTCCATTTTTCTGGAGGGCCACCTACCTGCTCCTCTGGTTTGAAAACTTTTTTGGACTGCCACATACAGGCACTCAATCTATTTCATTTTTCTGGAGGGCCACCTACCTGCTCCTCTGGTTTGAAAACTTTTTTGGACTGCCACATACAGGCACTATCCAAATTAAATTGTCTCCATAGCAGCCTCCACACGTTGTCTCCATTGCTACCTCCAAAAGTCGTCCATATAGCTGCCTCCATACATCGTCCCTTTATCAAACGAGGTGTGTCAGGCAGAAATTTGGGTTGTTTTCATGGATTCCACATCAAAGTTGTTAACTTTGTCGCCACCCTGCTGTGTTATCCACAAAATACACTGGCAAACTTTTATCATTTACCAATATTATTTCAGCGCTTCTTGCGCATCTGTTTACATTCCCCTCACCCGCCATATCCTAAACTTATAAGAACGCTACTACACTTGATCTTATACAAAAGGTTCTTAGAAGTGCTGTTTGGGGAGTAGCCTAGAGACACGGGCTTGGATTGGCGAAAGCTCGCCTGGCAGCGGAGCGCCAGCTCCATGCCAAGATCCAACTAACATAGTTTTAACTGCAGCACCTTTAATCTACTACTAGTTCACTGCCTCCATACATGGTCCCCTTATCAAACGAGCTGTGTCAGGCAGAATTTTGGGTTGTTTTCATGGCTTCCATGTTAACTTTGTCGCCACCCTGCTGTGTAATCCACAAAATATACTGGCAAACTTTTATCATGTACCGATATTATTTGAGCGCTTCTTGCTCACCTCCTTTGGTTCCTCTCTGCCACCCATTGGTTTGAAGCCTGAGTCCATTTAGGGTATGTCGCCATGCCACTCTCTAGCCTGCCGCTGCTGCCGCTGCCTCTGCATGCCGTCCCCTATAGTGTCAGGGTCAATTATTGGATGTTTTAGATGCTATCTAGACTCATTCGGTCACTCTGTCATGGCCATGCTGTTGCCCATAGTTTTGGCATAATGGTGCGATTAAGCAGCCTCAGTGGCATCCATGCATGCTGCCCCTGCTGTTTCCTGTCCATTTCCGTGGTGTTTCCATCCTTTTCTGAGGTTCCCAGTTGTTTGGCCAAGCTTCCCTGTGCAGAGCCTTGGTCCCCTTGAAAAATGCTCGAGTCTCCCATTGACTTCAATGGGGCTCGTTATTCGAGACGAGCACTCGAGCATCGGGAAAAGTTTGTCTCGAATAACGAGTACCCGAGCATTTTAGTGCTCGCTCATCTCTAATCAGGATCATGTATCATGGATCAGGCTTAGGTTTCATGTGTCAGGCTCAGGGAGGAGCCTGAGATTTGAGACAAAGCTACATTGAAATGTTCCGCCTCGTGTTGCCTAGAGCTTGCTGTGACATCCACCCAACCAATGTCTTTAACAGTACAAACCCTTATATGACAAACCCTTCTATAACATATAAAATGAGTAGTATACGGTAGTGAGTCAACGATGATGTAGGCCGCCTGCACCAATCTTTCATGTTGTAACAATCACACTGTGCTGCCTTTGGCACATCATTGGGTTCAGTAGCTTTGAGGTTTTCTTATTAGTGCCGGATCACACATTATTCCAGTATTTTCCTACTGAATACTTTCATTGTTTAATTCTGTAACAAACAATTTTGCGTGCTCATGAACGATCCCCGGTCTAGACACGTTGTTCCATCATAGTAGTAAATAAACCTGATAGACGGGACGGAGGCAGAATTCTCATTCACAAATTCTGGTATTAAGTGAACTGAATTATTTCAGAAGCTCCTTGTGTTGGAAGACGCACGTGCTGATATTTTTCTTAGTAAGACCTCTACTTACACTAAATATAGCCATGAACACTAAATTATGGAGTCCACCAGCTGCCAAATCCCCCCACAAATAGATCCATTATGGTGTAGTGCAATTTAAAATCTTAAAGGACATCTACCACCAGGATCAAGGATTGTAAACCAAGCACACTGACATACCAGTGTGTGCCCCCTCTGGCAGGATCTGCTCTTTTTTTAGCTTCTTTTTCCCAGGTTTTCACACGAAAAAAGGATTTTAAAATTATGCAAATGAGCCTGAAGGGCTCCCGGCTCCGGGCTCCATAGGTTTTAATGAAACCTGGAGCCCCTCAGGCCCATTTGCATAATATTTAAAGCCTTTGTTTCTTAAAAACATACGCATAAGAAGTCTAAAGAAGAGCACATCCTGTCAAATGGGGCACACACCAGTATGTCAGTGTGCTTGGTTTACAATCCTTCATCGTGGTGGTAGATTTTCTTTAAGAGAAAATTTGATGATTATTGATACGTTCTTAAGGCAACAAAGGTGGGGTCATGCCGGCCAGTGCTCCAATTTTTCCCACATTCTTTTCCTATTTTCTAGGGGGCTGTAGACTATTATTTGAAGGGGTAATGCTGGATGGCAATGAATATGACCAGCAGAAAAGGCTCCACCCCTGGTGCACCGAGGCATTAGCAGAAAAGTTAAAACTGAAAGTTAAAAATGTTCTCTACAATGTTTTTTTTAATGAGTTGATTTGAGAATCCATTTAAGGCCACTAAATCCATTTTTTTTTTGTTAGAGCCATCCCATAAATTAAGTGTATGGGTGTATCTTTGCTTGGAGTAAATACTTGAGCTTTTGAATTTCTGCATGTTTGGAGGAGATTCCTTATGCCATCTTAATGATTTGGTGCATGAACAAAAAGGGTGAGAACTGTCTCCCCATTCATGAAGGTGAAATAGAACTCCCCAAACCAGATTTTAGCGGCTCTAGTTGTGCACCATAGATTGCACCATAAAATGAGTTGGAAAATTAGAAGCGCCGCAAAATTTCCAAACAGCGCCACGATTTTGCGCCCAAAGTCGTGAGTTTCAGAAAACCACCGATTTTGTGGTGCCGAGTGCGGAGTACGGGGCAAAAATACATTTCAACCAGTTTTCCGCTTGAAAGTCAATAATAAATGCCCCCCATTGTGTCACAAAATGAGATGCTACATAAGTCTATGTGCAGACACCTATTGGCTGGTTGTAAAGGATTCAATACAAAATTAGAGTTCATAACCAAATTTGAGAAAAGTTAATGTTTACCTGCCTAGTTGTCTTTAGGCACTGGGCTTTGCCATATGCACCTGCTACAAAAACTGGGGTCTGCAAGTCCCCTAAAGCATCCATTAAATTGAACCTGTCACCATATTCACAAATACAGCTATTTCCAGGTTCCCATAGATCCCTAGTAACTAACTGACAACCTTATGTTCCTTAAAAATTGTTCCCCACAGATTCCCATTTATTCAATTTTATAATTTTTCCTGGTACCCAAGGATGTCTATAGCAAGTCAAGGAGGGTGTGGCCTCCTCAGGCTAAATGCAGAAGCTCCTCCCCGTGCTTTCTCTTCATGCAGCAGTAATGTCATATGACCAGGATGACCTCATTGCAGGTCCTTTAGGCTCCCAACATTAGCAAACTGTACACCAAGCATATATCTCATGAAATAAGAGCATATCATATCACATAAAATCGCAGCAACAGCTTGGAGATGAGCAGAAGTCCATGCAGGCTTCTGTGATTTTTTTTTATATGGTCAGATATGTGCATGGGATACAGTGGGGCAGATTTACTTACCCGGTCCATTCGCGATCCAGCGGCGCGTTCTCTGAACAGGATTCGGGTGGCGCTGCTCTGCTGAAAATCATCTGAACACGCCGGAATACACCGAGCTGGACCAGGTGAAGGTAAGCGCTTCCCAAGCGACACATTTTCGGTTTTTAAATGCGGCGTTTTTTCCGAATACGTCGGGTTTTCGTTCGGCCACGCCCCCCGATTTCCATCGCGTGCATGCCAGCGCCGATGCGCCACAATCCGATCGCGTGCACCAAAATCCCGGGGCAATTCAGGTACAATCGGCGCAAATCGGAAATATTCGGGTAACACGTCAGGAAAACGCGAATCGGGTCCTTAGTAAATGGCCCCCAGTGTGCTAATGTTGAGAGAGTAAAGGACCTGTGATGATGGCACCCTGGTCAAAGGGCACTAGACCACGCCCCTCGACTCGCTCTATAGATCCCTTGATACCGGGCAAGTTTATAACTCTGATTTTATAGGGATCTGAGGGAAACAATTTTTATCTAAAAAAATGAGGGCAGTTAATTACTAGGGCTCTATAGGAACATGCCACTAGCTGTATTTGTGAAAAATGTAGTGATAGGTTGCCTTTAAGGAATTGAGTGTTGGTACACATGCGCGACAGGTACTCTTCTTATGTAGGTTTTTCAGGAGTTGGCTTCCATGGAAGCAGTAGCAGATTACAATTTGAGTGGTTTGGGTGATAACCCAGAACCCAAAGCTTCTTGGTGGACTGTGACTACCAGGGTTGGACTGGTCCACCAGAGTACCAGAAGATCAAGGATCAAACCTAATACTGCATCCCATAGTTATAGCAGAGGAAAACCTACTGTGGAGGCCTAAGAAACCCTGGTGAATACCAAAACCACCCATCAAGCTTTATTTTGCTCTGTAGAGATGATAAAGAGACCTCCAGCCCTGAATTCTCATACACATGTCTTTCTCTCAACACACAAAAGCCCTTCTGAAGGTCCTTCAAAAATCTGTAAACTGCAAAACTGGAAGTAAATAGAAGAGATTTCCTCCTTTCCCAAGAATATTTGTTCTGATATTACCCGTAGGCAGTATAGGTCAGACCATTTTACTAAATTGAGCACCACAATCTGCAAACAACCCAGGCCCCATGGAAATGATGCGTGCTTAGCATGTACTGTACCTCCTGGGCTAAGTCCATGTGGGGCACCATAACATCAATTTTGTGAGGCAGCTATTTGATGACAGTTTCTTTGTGAACAGCTGTTGTTTTTGTGTATCATTATTTGTTGCTGTAGTAATTTTTATAGCTACTATGGAATATACACTCACCAGCCACTTTATTAGGTACACCTGTCCAACTGCTCGTTAACACTTAATTTCTAATCAGCCAATCACATGGCGGCAACTCAGTGCATTTAGGCATGTAGACATGGTCAAGACAATCTCCTGCAGTTCAAACCGAGCATCAGTATGGGGAAGAAAGGTGATTTGAGGCCTTTGAACGTGGCATGGTTGTTGGTGCCAGAAGGGCTGGTCTGAGTATTTCAGAAACTGCTGATCTACTGGGATTTTCACGCACAACCATCTCTATGGTTTACAGAGAATGGTCCGAAAAAGAAAAAACATCCAGTGAGCGGCAGTTCTGTGGGCGGAAATGCCTTGTTGATGCCAGAGGTCAGAGGAGAATGGGCAGACTGGTTCGAGCTGATAGAAAGGCAACAGTGACTCAAATCGCCACCCGTTACAACCAAGGTAGGCAGAAGAGCATATCTGAACGTCGAACTTTGAAGCAGATGTGCTACAGCAGCAGAAGACCACACCGGGTGCCACTCCTTTCAGCTAAGAACAGGAAACTGAGGCTACAATTTGCACAAGCTCATCGAAATTGGACAGTAGAAGATTGGTAAAACGTTGCCTGGTCTGATGAGTCTCGATTTCTCCTGCGACATTCGGATGGCAGGGTCAGAATTTGGCGTCAACGACATGAAAGCATGGATCCATCCTGCCTTGTATCAACGGTTCAGGCTGGTGGTGGTGGTGTCAAGGTGTGGGGAATATTTTCTTGGCACTCTTTGGGCCCCTTGGTACCAATTGAGCATCGTTGCAACGCCACAGCCTACCTGAGTATTGTTGCTGACCATGTCCATTCCTTTATGACCACAATGTACCCAACATCTGATGGCTACTTTCAGCAGGATAATGCGCCATATCATAAAGCTGGAATCATCTCAGACTGGTTTCTTGAACATGACAATGAGGTCACTGTACTCAAATGGCCTCCACAGTCACCAGATCTCAATCCAATAGAGCATCTTTGGGATGTGGTGGAACGGGAGATTCGCATCATGGATGTGCAGCCGACAAATCTGCGGCAACTGTGTGATGCCATCATGTCAATATGGACCAAAATCTCTGAGGAGCTTCCAGCACCTTGTTGAATCTATGCCACGAAGAATTGAGGCAGTTCTGAAGGCAAAAGGGGGTCCAACCCGTTACTAGCATGGTGTACCTAATAAACTGGCCGGTGAGTGTACATTCTATATACATCTACATTGACTGGTAACCATTGGCGTCCGGCTCATTGTGCTTTGGCCACTTATTTATGAATAAAGTTCTTCTCCATTTAATTCTCGCTTAAATTTCGGAATTTCTTCAAAAGTCATGCAAAAGGTCTTTAAAATTGTGAGTCACAAGCCAAATGCATAAAAGTAGGTCAAATGCAGAAACTGATAGGGCAGAGAAATTTCCTCTACTCTGCTCTTTCCAAGGAAAGCCGAATATTCTATTCAACAGATATTTGCCTGTCCCACATGGATAACTGATGATAAGAGCCTACAAATCCATATTCATTCAGGATCTATTAGACAGAGCACCAAGCCATTGCATTATTAATACAGCATATACGTTTCATGAGCCAGCGTTCAAGCCGGCTCGCGGTCCTAACAAGTTATCTATCCAAATCGATACATTGGGGGTCATTTTCTAAGGGGCCGAATCGCTATTTTTCGTTGGGTTACCTGAATATTACCGATTTGCGGCGTCTTTCCCTGAATTGCCCCGGGTTTTTGGCGTACGCGATCAGATTGTGGCGCATCGGCGTTGGCATGCATGCAACGGAAATCGGGGCCGTGGCTGTCGGAAAACCCTGCGGATTCGGAAAAACCGCGGAATTAAAAAAAGAAAAAATGTGTCACTTGACACGCGCTTGTCCTGCACCCAGGATAGGATCGTGAACTACGGCGAACTCCGACGGACTTCAGCGCAGCAGCGACACCTGGTGGACATCCGGCGCACTACCTTAGTGAATCCCGGCCGGACCCGAATCAGCGTCGGAGAACCCGCCGCTGGATCGCGACTTGACCGGGTAAGTAAATGTGCACCAATGTATCAGAATTCCAGCTGACATAAGGTCCTACCAAGACCGACCCAGACACCAATATGGGAATCCCCTGGGACAAAAATATATAAGATTTAGGAACTGAGGCGGTGGAACCCACCTGTAGTACAGATTCATAGGCTGTTACACCATACAGGAGCCCTTCCCCATCCCACTGTGTGCTGGAACTGGCACACTGCTGAGAAAGTGCTGAGAGGAGAAGACAGTCTAGCAGCCTGTGAAGCTAAAGCACCGAGGAGCTCTAGAAAGTGCCCCATTTAAAAGTTAATTTTAACTTTTACATTTAAACTGTTACACTGTGCATTCCCCCCTCCCACTGTATGAGATTACAGCAGGCAGTAAGAGAGGCAAGTGCTGAGGGAGCAGGGGGAGAGGAGGCCATGGATAACAATTATAAGTAGATTACCACAGTCACGGTGCCTGGATCTATGAGTAATGTCCCTGGTTTATCAGGATGGATTTTGATGGTAGATTTCTCTTTAAGATCAGTGACATGAGCTGAATCACAATCCCCCTCCTTAGATGTATTATAATCGTTCTGGATTCATACAATTGTAATTTGGCTCATTCATTATTATTTGTTACAATATTCCCTTTATGAATTATCGTGACTATTATTATTATACGGATGCCCACAGAGCCAGCATTGTGTTATGAAGCATCATCAAGACTGCCAAAATCAAAGGGGCCTATTATTCTCAATTAAGGAAATGTTGTTTCAAGGTCATGGCCATCAAACATCCTATTCAACAGCGATGACTAAATGTTATATAACCAAAGTGAGAGAGTAGATAGAGGAGCCCCGAAGCCCAACAATACTACTAATCCAAGTTGTGCCGAGAGTTGACCTCTATTGATCTGATCACCTCAAGATGAAGCTGGAGTGAAACTTGGAAAGGAGTGAAAAGTTTTCTATGTGCCTATAATTATATTATATGTAGGTGATTACTAGAGATGAGCGAACACTAAAATGCTCGGGTACTCGTTATTCGAGACGAACTTTTCCCGATGCTCGAGTGCTCGTCTCGAATAACGAACCCCATTGAAGTCAATGGGAGACTCGAGCATTTTTCAAGGGGACCAAGGCTCTGCACAGGGAAGCTTGGCCAAACACCTGGGAACCTCAGAAAAGGATGGAAACACCACGGAAATGGACAGGAAACAGCAGGGGCAGCATGCATGGATGCCTCTGAGGCTGCTTAATCGCACCATTATGCCAAAATTATGGACAACAGCATGGCCATGACAGAGTGACAGAATGAAGCTAGATAGCATGTAAAACATCCAATAATTGACCCTGACACTATAGGGGACGGCATGCAGAGGCAGAGGCAGCGGCAGCAGGCTAGAGAGTGGCATGGCGACATACCCTAATTGGACTCAGGCTTCAAACCAATGGGTGTCAGAGAGGAACCAAAGGAGGTGAGCAAGAAGCGCTCAAATAATATCGGTACATGATAAAAGTTTGCCAGTATATTTTGTGGATTACACAGCAGGGTGGCGACAAAGTTAACATGGAAGCCATGAAAACAACCCAAAATTCTGCCTGACACAGCTCGTTTGATAAGGGGACCATGTATGCTTACAGTTCATGCCAGTCGCTGCACTGGCTGCCAGTCTCCTTTCGAATACAGTTTAAAATAATAATAACCCTCATCCATAAAGCTCTGTATAATGCTGCACCCCCCTACCTCTCCTCTCTTATCTCAGTCTATCGCCCAACCCGTGCTCTTAGATCCGCCAGTGATCTTAGATTAACCTCTACCCTAGTGCGGACCTCCCACTCGCGTCTCCAAGACTTCTCTAGAGCTGCACCAATTCTATGGAATGCTCTGCCCCGGACTATCAGACTAATACCTAACCTCCAAAGTTTCAAACGTGCTCTTAAAACCCATTTCTTTAGGCAAGCCTATAACACTCATTAACTGCATGAAGTTTTAACTCTTCTACTAACCCGTCCTGTGTCGTCCTCCCATCTGTTATCCAGCAACCAACAGGCACCAGACTTCTCTGCAGTCCCATTCACCCTGGACCTGGTATATAAGATGACGGCTGAGTGGTTCAAGCGACAGCAATTCCATTTATTATATTTTTTTCTATTCCCTAAGAAGAATGGCTTGACCATTAAATATTCTTTTACCTCGTGTTACCCCATCATCTTCATAAACCGTAAGCTCTGGCGAGCAGGGACCTCACTCCTGTTGTTCCATACAAATGTTGTGCTCTGTTACATTACATTTGTATTTGTTTCCTATGATTTGTAAAGCGCTACAGAATATGATGACGCTATATAAATAAAGATTATTATTATTATTATTATGGAGGCAGTGAACTAGTAGTAGATTAAAGGTGCTGCAACTATGTTAGTTGGATCTTGGGATGGAGCTGGCGCTCTGCTGCCAGGCGAGCTTTCGCCAATCCAAGCCCCTGTCTCTAGGCTACTCCCCAAACAGCACTTCTAAGAACCTTTTGTATAAGATCAAGTGTAGTAGCGTTCTTATAAGTTTAGGATATGGCGGGTGAGGGGAATGTAAACAGATGCGCAAGAAGCGCTGAAATAATATCCCTAAATGGTAAAAGTTTGCAAGTATATTTTGTGGATTACACAGCAGGGTGGCGACAAAGTTAACAACTTTGATGTGGAATGCCCTGTAATAGCTCTTGGGCGGTGTGCCTTTTATCGCCTAGGCTCAGCAGTTTCAGCACCGCCTGCTGTCGCTTAGCGACGGCACTGCTGCTGTGCCTAGAGCTACCGACTGATGGCGCCATGCCCACGGATGGTAATTCGGAGGAGGAGGAGGTGGAGGAGGGGTGGGAGGAGGTATAGTAGGCCTTTGAGACCTGGACCGAGGTAGGCCCCGCAATTCTCTGCGTCGGCAGTATATGACCAGCCCCAGGGTCAGACTCGGTCCCAGCCTGCACCAAGTTAAGTGTAGTAGCGTTCTTATAAGTTTGGGATATGGCGGGTGAGGGGAATGTAAACAGATGCGCAAGAAGCGCATGATGCGCATGGAGCTGGCGCTCCGCTGCCAGGCGAGCTTTCGCCAATTCAAGCCCCTGTCTCTAGGCTACTCCCCAAACAGCACTTCTAAGAACCTTTTGTATAAGATCAAGTGTAGTAGCGTTCTTATAAGTTTAGGATATGGCGGGTGAGGGGAATGTAAACAGATGCGCAAGAAGCGCATGATGCGCATGGAGCTGGCGCTCCGCTGCCAGGCGAGCTTTCGCCAATTCAAGCCCCTGTCTCTAGGCTACTCCCCAAACAGCACTTCTAAGAACCTTTTGTATAAGATCAAGTGTAGTAGCGTTCTTATAAGTTTAGGATATGCCGGGTGAGGGGAATGTAAACAGATGCGCAAGAAGCGCTGAAATAATATCCCTAAATGGTAAAAGTTTGCCAGTATATTTTGTGGATAACACAGCAGGGTGGCGACAAAGTTAACAACTTTGATGTGGAATCCATGAAAACAACCCAAATTTCTGCCTGACACACCTCGTTTGATAAAGGGACGATGTATGGAGGCAGCTATATGGACGACTTTTGGAGGTAGCAATGGAGACAACGTGTAGAGGCTGCTATGGAGACAATTTAATTTGGATAGTGCCTGTATGTGGCAGTCCCAAACATTTTTCAAACCAGAGGAGCAGGTAGGTGGCCCTGCAGTAAAATGGAATAGATTGAGTGCCTGTATGTGGCAGTCCCAAAAATGTTTCAAACCAGAGGAGCAGGTAGGTGGCCCTGCAGTAAAATGGAATAGATTGAGTGTCTGTATGTGGCAGTCCCAAAAATTTTTCAAACCAGAGGAGCAGGTAGGTGGCCCTCCAGTAAAATGGAATAGATTGAGTGCCTGTATGTGGCAGTCCCAAAAATGTTTCAAACCAGAGGAGCAGGTAGGTGGCCCTGCAGTAAAATGGAATAGATTGAGTGCCTGTATGTGGCAGTCCCAAAAATTTTTCAAACCAGAGGAGCAGGTAGGTGGCCCTCCAGTAAAATGGAATAGATTGAGTGCCTGTATGTGGCAGTCCCAAAAATGTTTCAAACCAGAGGAGCAGGTAGGTGGCCCTGCAGTAAAATGGAATAGATTGAGTGCCTGTATATGGCAGTCCCAAAAATTTTTCAAACCAGAGGAGCAGGTAGGTGGCCCTCCAGTAAAATGGAATAGATTGAGTGCCTGTATGTGGCAGTCCCAAAAATGTTTCAAACCAGAGGAGCAGGTAGGTGGCCCTGCAGTAAAATGGAATAGATTGAGTGCCTGTATGTGGCAGTCCCAAAAATTTTTCAAACCAGAGGAGCAGGTAGGTGGCCCTCCAGTAAAATGGAATAGATTGAGTGCCTGTATGTGGCAGTCCCAAAAGTGTTTCAAACCAGAGGAGCAGGTAGGTGGCCCTGCAGTAAAATGGAATAGATTGAGTGCCTGTATGTGGCACTCACAAAAATTGTTTCAAACAGAGGACCGGGTAGGGGGCCCTCCAGAAAAATTAAATGCATGAAGTACTATAGCAAGAGCCAGTGGGCCCTGTCAAAAAATAGCCATTTTCCTCTGCTTTACTGTACAAAGAGGAGGAGAAGGAGGAAAATGAGGAGGAGGAGGAGTGGATCAATTATTCAGGTTGAGCTTCCTTCACCTGGTGGAGATTGGAAATTCTGAGAAATCCAGCCTTTATTCATTTTAATAAGCGTCAGCCTGTCAGCGCTGTCAGTCGACAGGCGTGTACGCTTATCGGTGATGATGCCACCAGCTGCACTGAAAACCCGCTCGGACAAGACGCTAGCGGCAGGGCAGGCAAGAACCTCCAAGGCGTACAGCGCCAGTTCGTGCCACATGTCCAGCTTTGAAACCCAGTAGTTGTAGGGAGCTGTGTGATCATTTAGGACGATGGTATGGTCAGCTACGTACTCCCTCACCATCTTTCTGTAAAGATCAGCCCTACTCTGCCGAGACTGGGGACAGGTGACAGTGTCTTGCTGGGGTGACATAAAGCTGGCAAAAGCCTTGTAAAGCGTACCCTTGCCAGTGCTGGACAAGCTGCCTGCTCGCCTACTCTCCCTCGCTACTTGTCCCGCAGAACTACGCACTCTGCCGCTAGCGCTGTCAGAAGGGAAATACTGTTTCAGCTTGTGCACCAGGGCCTGCTGGTATTCATGCATTCTCACACTCCTTTCCTCTGCAGGGATGAGAGTGGAAAGATTTTGCTTGTACCGTGGGTCCAGGAGAGTGAACACCCAGTAATCGGTGCTGGAATAAATTCTTTGAACGCGAGGGTCACGGGATAGGCAGCCTAGCATGAAATCTGCCATATGCGCCAGAGTACCAACGCGTAAGAATTCACTCCCCTCACTGGCCTGACTGTCCATTTCCTCCTCCTCCAACTCCTCCAACTCCTCTTCTTCTGCCCATACACGCTGAACAGTAAAGGACTCAACAATGGTCCCCTCTTGTGTCTCGCCAACATTCTCCTCCTCTTCCTCCTCATCCTCCTCCACCTCCACCTCCTCCGATATGCGCTGAGAAACAGACCTGAGGGTGCTTTGGCTATCAACAAGGGAATATTCTTCCCCTGTCTCTTGTGACGAGCGCAAAGCTTCCGACTTCATGCTGACCAGAGAGTTTTTCAACAGGCCAAGCAGCGGGATGGTGAGGCTGATGATGGCGGCATCGCCACTGACCATCTGTGTTGACTCCTCAAAGTTACTCAGCACCTGACAGATATCAGACATCCACGTCCACTCCTCATTGTAGACTTGAGGAAGCTGACTGACCTGACTACCAGTTCTGGTGGAAGTTGACATCTGGCAGTCTACAATCGCTCTGCGCTGCTGGTAAACTCTGGATAACATGGTCAGTGTTGAATTCCACCTCGTGGGCACGTCGCACAACAGTCGGTGAGCGGGCAGTTGGAGGCGGCGCTGCGCTGCCCTGAGAGTGGCAGCATCTGGGCTGGACTTCCTGAAATGCGCACAGATGCGGCGCACCTTCGTGAGCAAATCAGACAGATTGGGGTATGTCTTGAGGAAACGCTGAACAATCAGATTTAACACATGGGCCAGGCATGGCACATGTGTCAGTCTGCCGAGTTGCAGAGCCGCCACCAGGTTACGGCCGTTGTCACACACAACCATTCCCGGCTTGAGGTTCAGCGGTGCCAGCCACAGATCAGTCTGCGCCGTGATGCCCTGTAATAGCTCTTGGGCGGTGTGCCTTTTGTCGCCTAGGCTCAGCAGTTTGAGCACCGCCTGCTGTCGCTTAGCGACGGCACTGCTGCTGTGCCTAGAGCTACCGACTGATGGCGCCGTGCCCACGGATGGTAGTTCGGAGGAGGAGGTGGAGGAGGGGTGGGAGGAGGAGGAGGCATAGTAGGCCTGAAAGACCTGGACCGAGGTAGGCCCCGCAATCCTCGGCGTCGGCAGTATATGAGCAGCCCCAGGGTCAGACTCGGTCCCAGCCTCCACCAAGTTAACCCAATGTGCCGTCAGCGATATATAGTGGCCCTGCCCGGCAGCACTCGTCCACGTGTCCGTGGTCAGGTGGACCTTGTCAGAAACGGCGTTGGTCAGGGCACGGATGATGTTGTCTGACACGTGCTGGTGCAGGGCTGGGACGGCACATCGGGAAAAGTAGTGGCGGCTGGGGACCGAATACCGAGGGGCGGCCGCCGCCATGAGGTTGCGAAAGGCCTCGGTCTCTACTAGCCTATAGGGCAGCATCTCCAGGCTAAGCAATCTGGAGATGTGCACATTAAGGGCTTGGGCGTGTGGGTGGGTTGCACTATATTTGCGTTTCCGCTCCAGCGTCTGGGGTATGGAGAGCTGAACGCTGGTGGATGCTGTGGAGGATCGTGGAGGCGACGATGGGGTTTTTGTGGCAGGGTCCTGGGCAGGGGGCTGACTATCAGCTGACACAGGGGAAGGAGCAGTGGTGTGCACGGCCGGAGGTGAACGGGCTTGTTGCCACTGAGTGGGGTGTTTAGCATTCATATGCCTGCGCATACTGGTGGTAGTTAAGCTAGTAGTGGTGGAACCCCTGCTGAGCCTGGTTTGGCAAATGTTGCACACCACAGTCCGTCGGTCATCCGGTGTTTCCTTAAAGAACCTCCAGACTTCTGAAGATCTAGCCCTCGCCGCAAGAGCCCTCGCCACGGGAGCTTCACTAGTTGACACATTTGGCGCTGATGCACCAGCTCTGGCCCTGCCTCTCCGTCTGGCCCCACCACTGCCTCTTCCAACCTGTTCTGGTCGAGGACTCTCCTCCGTCTCAGAAGCACTGTGTTCACCCGGCCTCTCAACCCAGCTTGGGTCTGTCACCTCATCATCCTCCGATCCCTCAGTCTGCTCCCCCCTCGGACTTCCTGCCCTGACAACAACTTCCCCACTGTCTGACAACCGTGTCTCCTCATCGTCGGACACCTCTTTACACACTTCCACTACGTCAAGAAGGTCATCATCACCCACAGACTGTGACTGGTGGAAAACCTGGGCATCGGAAAATTGCTCAGCAGCAACCGGACAAGTGGTTTGTGACTGTGGGAAGGGTCCAGAAAACAGTTCCTCAGAGTATGCCGGTTCAAATGCCAAATTTTCCTGGGAGGGGGCAGACTGGGGGGGAGGAGGCTGAGGTGCAGGAGCTGGAGGAGTGGCGATTTCGGTGACATGGGTGGACTGCGTGGAAGACTGACTGGTGGTGGACAAATTGCTCGAAGCATTGTCAGCAATCCACGACATCACCTGTTCGCACTGTTCTGGCCTCAACAGTGCTCTACCACGAGTCCCAGTAACTTCAGACATGAACCTAGGGAGTGTAGCTCTGCGGCGTTCCCCTGCTCCCTCATCAGCAGGTGGTGTCTCACCCCGCCCAGGACCACGGCCTCTGACCCCTGCAGTAGTTGGACTCCCACGTCCCCGCCCTCGTCCTCTACCCCTAGCCCTCGGGTTAAACATTTTTAAAATGAGAGTTATAACTTTATTTTTTTTTTAACTTTTTTTTGTTTTTTTTTGTGTTTTTTGTTTTTTTTTGTGTTTTTTGTTTTTTTTTGAGTTTTTAAAACCAAACAATGCTATCCTATTGCTATGGCTATTTTCTAGCCAAGTATCAAAGCACACTACTATGCCAGATGAGATGACACTGAGTTAGTGCCTAATTGAAATCCAACCCCTACTAAATTTTCCCACTTCGGTCTTTGCTATGGATATGTGCGTCACTAAGCGCAGAACACAGCGGTCGCAAGTCTCACTACAAATTGCTCAGAATTGGCTAGTACATGCACTGCAGAAAGTACAGCCACCAGCAGATCAACCAGAAATCAAATATATAGAACGCTACTGTAGGCGTAAGTAAGCTCTTTGTATTCTCCTATGGCTATTTTCTAGCCAAGTATCAAAGCACACTACTATGCCAGATGAGATGACACTGAGTTAGTGCCTAATTGAAATCCAACCCCTACTAAATTTTCCCACTTCGGTCTATGCTATGGATATGTGCGTCACTAAGCGCAGAACACAGCGGTCGCAAGTCTCACTACAAATTGCTCAGAATTGGCTAGTACATGCACTGCAGAAAGTACAGCCACCAGCAGATCAACCAGAAATCAAATATATAGAACGCTACTGTAGGCGTAAGTAAGCTCTTTGTATTCTCCTATGGCTATTTTCTAGCCAAGTATCAAAGCACACTACTATGCCAGATGAGATGACACTGAGTTAGTGCCTAATTGAAATCCAACCCCTACTAAATTTTCTCACTTCGGTCTTTGCTATGGATATGTGCGTCACTAAGCGCAGAACACAGCGGTCGCAAGTCTCACTACAAATTGCTCAGAATTGGCTAGTACATGCACTGCAGAAAGTACAGCCACCAGCAGATCAACCAGAAATCAAATATATAGAACGCTACTGTATGCGTAAGTAAGCTCTTTGTATTCTCCTATGGCTATTTTCTAGCCAAGTATCAAAGCACACTACTATGCCAGATGAGATGACACTGAGTTAGTGCCTAATTGAAATCCAACCCCTACTAAATTTTCCCACTTCGGTCTTTGCTATGGATATGTGCGTCACTAAGCGCAGAACACAGCGGTCGCAAGTCTCACTACAAATTGCTCAGAATTGGCTAGTACATGCACTGCAGAAAGTACAGCCACCAGCAGATCAACCAGAAATCAAATATATAGAACGCTACTGTATGCGTAAGTAAGCTCTTTGTATTCTCCTATGGCTATTTTCTAGCCAAGTATCAAAGCACACTACTATGCCAGATGAGATGACACTGAGTTAGTGCCTAATTGAAATCCAACCCCTACTAAATTTTCCCACTTCGGTCTTTGCTATGGATATGTGTGCCACTAAGAGCTAAACACAACGGTAGCAAGTCCCCCTGCTAATTCCTCACAAAATGGTACTAGATGCAAATTAAAATAAAAAAAGTAGAACGTTATTGTAGCCCTAAGAAGGGCTGTTGGGTTCTTTGAGAATCACTCCTGCCTAACAGTAAGCTAATAGAACACCCTAACGCTTTCCCTGAGCAGCAGCAGCTCTCTCCCTAGCGGCATCCAGACAGAGAATGATCCGAGCAGCGCAGGCAGCGGCTAGTCTATCCCAGGGTCACCTGATCTGGCCAGCCAACCACTGCTATCGACGTGTAAGGGTACCACGTCATGCTGGGTGGAGTGCAGAGTCTCCTGGCTTGTGATTGGCTCTGTTTCTGGCCGCCAAAAAGCAAAACGGCGGGAGCTGCCATTTTCTCGAGCGGGCGAAGTATTCGTCCGAGCAACGAGCAGTTTCGAGTACCCTAATGCTCGACCGAGCATCAAGCTCGGACGAGCATGTTCGCTCATCTCTAGTGATTACTATACCAAGAGAGAGAAGAAGGGAATTGGGGAATTTTATATAATAGAGCGGAGGCTTTCGGAGCCTGTTGGCGACTCTAGTCTGGATACGAGATGAGATGCATTTGGGCATGGAGTGTATTGGTTCTGAATGGTCACCTGCTGCCTATTTGACTATAGATGTTACAGATGAGCCTGTATACTCATTGGTTTCTAAAGCTATGGCATCGGCTGCTTCCATAAATGTTGGAATGGTGATCTGCCGGACAAGGTGTTCGAATCTGGTGGAGTCTATTCTAGGTAATTCCCGGGAAAATCTTGCTGTAAATGAGCAGGACTGTAGACAGGCCTCAATGAAACCATCAACCTCTCTCTCAAGGTCTTAGGAGAACCCTCTTCCCCAATCTTGAAGACATTTCTGTGAAGTATATATGAGTATATAGCATGGGGTCACATGTCAAGTTTTTATGTCATTCACAAGCAGGACAACCCTTCTTCACCCAGAATGTTCTTCACCCACCATGATCTTTTGGATTAGTTTTCCTGAATATTTTCCTATTTAGTACATAACAGTTATACTTTCGAATCCCAAGAGCACAACCTTAGGCATAGTGAATCCATGTTAAGCAACTTCTTAATACATCCCCTTTAAGGTAGTGTATTGGGCTCTCCCATGCCCTGTCTTGCTTCTATTATAAGCTAGGGCCAGGTGTTGGTGAGCCAGGTCTATATGACGGAAGATGACCTCATCTCTTCTGTCTTTGTATGTGAATGATTGGTAAGAAATTCTGACTTTTGTGAAACCTGTAAAGGCTCATAATGTAGTTTGCAAATGTTTGAGCGGCCATTAAAGTAACATTTCCAGAAACGACATCCTTCCTGAATATGTTTCCCTGACTGCCAGGAAATCTTTACTTGGGTTGTCAGTCTAGATTAAAAACTCTTTTAGTCCACATCAGTATAAAGGTGTAATGAAGGCCAATGAAAAGTAATAGGAAGGTCGGATAGGTCAGTAAGAAGTTATACTGGGACATGTTGAGAGGTTATGTGAGATTAGATAGGGGGAAGTTGCAATAAATGTTTCACTAAGACCCCATAAACACTCGTGTGTAATAAGGCCGGGTTATGGACATGGCATCTTTACTCTCTTTGGGCTCATACCCACATTGCAAATTATCGGGCAGGTCCTATTCCTGCCCGTCTTTGTGAATTGGGCAGTTTATATCTATTGTCATTGGTGGTTTACGTGATCACTAGAGATGAGCGAGCACTAAAATGCTCGAGTGCTCGTTATTCGAGACAAACTTTTCCTGATGCTCGAGTGCTCGTCTCGAATAACGAGCCCCATTGAAGTCAATGGGAGACTCGAGCATTTTTCAAAGCGACCATGGTTCGGGAATAAAATGTGTTATTTAATTGAAAAAGAATGTCTTCTGATAAGTTAGCAGATGTATGCAAACATCTGTAATCTATTCTTCACTGTTCTGCGCGTATATTATCTCCTGACAAGTTAGCAGATGTGAAGAACAGTGAAGAATAGAATAAAAACAGTGAACACAGGATCATTTAAGTGAAAAACGCAGTGAAAAACACAGTGAAGAATAGATTGCAGATATTCGGCACATCTGCTTACTTGTCGGTAGATACGCTGTCCCGGGATCCGTGCTGCTGCTCCCCGGTGTCTCTGTGCTGCTGCTCCCCGGTGTCTCCGTGCTGCTGCTCCCCGGTGTCTCCGTGCTGCTGCTCCCCGGTGTCTCCGTTCTGCCCCTGCCCCGATGTCTCCGTGCTGCCCGATGTGTCCGTGCTGCCCGATGTGTCCGTGCTGCCCCAGTGTCTCCGTGCTGCCCCAGTGTCTCCGTGCTGCCCCGATGTCTCCGTGCTGATGCTCCCCGGTGTCTCCGTGCTGCTGTTCCCCCGATGTCTCTGTGCTGCAGCTCCCCGGTGTCTCCGTGCTGCTGCTCCCCGGTGTCTCTGTGCTGCTCCCCGGTGTCTCCGTCCTGGTCACCGTGTTCTTCAATGTGTTCACACATATATATTGTTCTTCACATACTATTTTGTTCGCACCGTCCGCGCGTATCTCCCGACAAGTAAGCAGATGTGCCGAACATCTGTAATCTATTCTTCACTGTGTTCTTCACTGTGTTTTTCAATTAAATAATCCTGTGTTCACTGTTTTTATTCTATTCTTCACTGTGTTTTTTAATTAAATGCTCGATCTCGAGCAGGGGAAATACTCGTCCAAGCAACGAGCCGTTTCGAGTATCTTAATACTCGAACGAGCATCAAGCTCGGACGAGTATACTCGCTCATCTCTAGTGATCACGTTTCCTTATTTGCACCCCACAAAATGCACATAGACATTCATGTGTATGTGGCCTTCGGCATATGGACATGTAGGGATCAGATGGGGGTCTTGTAATTTCAAAAAACTTTGCATTACTCAAGTGAGTATACATATATATAACAATTTTCTTTCATCGACAATTTGGCCTGCGTCACTATCCCACTTTTGCTTTACGCTCTGTACTTTCAGCAAAATTGAATCTTGCTAGTGAGATGGACAGAATCTCACCGAGCTGTCAGAATACATAGAAGCTCTAAGGCGGAAAGAAGGAGTGAGTCACGGCAGCTAGATCTCCACCTACCAGCTCAGAGAAGATTGCAAAATAAAATATCTATCATAGCTATGCTGAACTACCCTAGATTACCTACGGTCTAGACCGACCATCTTTCCTAGACTTAGGTCAGTTGAAAGGTAAATATTAAACTTATTGACTCCCAACAATATCATTCACCACAAAAAAATTTGTCAAATTTAATGAGGTTATATGAAGGACATCGAGATTATATACTGTCCGTGGCCACTGCAAGGCCACGTGGCACCTGAGAGTAAACAGTAAACCCGTAACATCAACCCAGCTAGCCGTTGGCAGTAGTGGGGTAAGAGAAGTTTATCCTTGGATTATGTTTGGTGTAGCAAACTTGGTTGTCGAAAGGTGGTGGCAAAACGAGAGAGCATACGAAAAAGTGGAACCAGGCATTAAATCCTTTCAAGTTCGGGATCCCTGGCAAATTAAACATTAACCAATTCACTGCTTTCGGGTCTGCACTGAACATTGCGGGTTCTGGTCCCCGAAACCAGACTTCATCCAGAGCTGATTTATACAGAGCTACATCAATGAGTGTTCATAGCTATAGAAAAATGGACCCAGTTGAGTTCAGTGGTTTCAACCTGGGACAAAAGATTGGTTTGGATACCCACACCTGAACACACCTCCAACACCCGCAATCGGTGCTAGCACCAATCACGATTGTTAACTCTTTAAATGCTGCCAGCAAAACTGCAGGCATTTTCCCTGGGATCATCCCTCTCCATGATGTCATCGCGGGTCGATGCAGTGGCTAGTAGCCCAACGGGTGAGCCTGAAAAACCAAACCTGTCCTGTCATCACTATTCATACTATCACATTACATAAGGACTTAGGTCCATCAACTCTGACCAATAGGTCTAGGTGTTTATCCAGAAGAAGGCAAAAAAAGACATGTGATGATTATGGCAATTGGTCAACAGTAGGGAAAAAAAATTAATTTCTAATCCCAAATATATCAACCCCACATTTACAAAAATTTTGTTTCCTATAACCTTTGATATTATAGATTTACTATCGCTTATGCATTTCTTTAGTCCCATGATCCTTTGCAAAACCCCAATCTTTCTCATTAATTGATTCCATGTTAAATTTTGGGAACGAGGAAGACACCTGAAGAAATGTTTAAGGACAAATGCATAATGCAGAGCGTATTTGTCCTGGTGTTATCCATGTATACCATCTGCTAAAGTCATTGGGTCCGAGCTCTCAGAAATAGACCATAAGCCCAGATATAAAGGGCAGCGGTTTCCAAAGCCTTTTCTGAAAATGACGCATCTTACTGGTTTAATAAATTTTATGAAAGCCCATTATGTATTGATGACAGATTCTAGGAATAACCACAACACGAATGACCGTCACGAGCTGTGATTTTCAATGTACGGTACATATCCCACCTGCATGTGTCCATTTATGAGCTCCGAGAAGCTGCGTCCAGTTACCAGCATGATGAAAGTTGTCATTAAACTCGAATTATTTTACTTTAAAACCGATATTCCTAATGTGTTTGGACATGAATTCTGGGCTTGTAATCATGTGCACAATAATGTTCAATGTACAATCATGATGATTTGTGAAAAAAACAATAAAAAATCAATAAACAATTAAAAAAAAACATTTTTTTTTCAAATGGGACTTCAAAGTTCAGTCCACAATTCTTGGTTTCAACTAATCAGTAATTATTAAAATAATAACAAATTATAAGTTTAGGTTTTTGTTTAACATTCCTTCTATTGTTTAGTTTCTACAGCTCCTCTATGGGAGTGCTGCAACTGTGAGGCTTATTTACTAAGGGTCCACGGAATGCATTTTTGTCGGTTTTTCCGATGTTTTCGAGATTTGCGCCGCTGTGACAGGTATTTGTATTGTATTGTATTGCACGCATTTGGATTGTGACGCAGCTGCGCTGCTTTCATGCAGCAGAAATCTGGCGGCGGGCCGTCATACGATTCGATTGATTCGGACTGAGCGCGGGATTTAACTTTCAAATTGTGTCGCATCCAATGCACTTACATGCACCAGGAAGAAGAAGGTGAACTCCGGTGGACCTGAGCGGGGAAGCGACACATGCAGGATATCGGAAGCATGATCTTAATGAATTGCGGCACAGGGCATTATACACAGACAATGCACTTTTGTGAGCTCCACAGGACCGGGTAAGTAAATGCGCCCAATCGTGTTTTTTTTGTCTACGTTTTGGTGCAACTGCTGCTTTGTGACTTTCTGATTGAACAATGGACAGTGCAAAGTCACTTAGACATAGACCCTGCTTGTATGAAATTCATTATTTGAATAGACAATAAAACTGAATTCGTAAATGGTGACTTTCTGTTCATGCACAAGTTTTGGCCTAAATTGACCCCCATCTTCACCATGGTTTATGTGCTTTGACTTTTGTTAGTGTGCCCAATGGGGCTCACAATCTAATTAACCCACTAGTAACATGGAGAGAACATACAAACTCTTTGCAGATGTTGACCTTGATGGGAATTGAACCCTGGACCCCTGTGCTGCAAGGCTGTAGTGCTAACCACTGAGCCACCCATGGATTACTAGAGCATCGGCATATGAAGCTCCACACTTCCCTGGAGTAAAGGTGGTGGAAAGGGGAAAATAATTGCAAATGCTAGCATTTCTGATTATTTCAGGGTTTGCCACAAAAGTGCCATAGAAGTCCTGGTAAATACCCCCGATGTCATCATCTTGATAAACTATTCAAAAAGAAGCTTTGTCATTGTATTCTGGAGTCGTGGTTTCTTCTACATGTCCATAGCTCCTTGATAACATACTAAATTTATGTTAGCATGAAGGAGGGGGATGTGGAAAGTAGTAGAAGCCATTTCAGACTACACAGGGTTTTTTGTTTGTTGTCTGTTACCATGGAGATGCCTAGACATGCATGGCAGCTTTAGGATGATTCTTAAAGAGAAGCTGTCAAAACAGAACCACACTATAGACCCCCGAACAGTACCCTCTAGATCTCTGTAATTTTTATTCCATGGTTCCTTTGTACATTCTATATGTTGCAGTTTTGTCCCACAAAACACTTTTATTCAGCCTGGTTTCTCTTAGCAATCCAGTCAAGGAGGTGGGAGACCAAACAAGCTCTTTTGCCCCCTCACGGTTGCTGTGCCTGGTAAACTCACCCCTCCACACGTCCCTTAGAACTGGCCCCTGTTTACGTCACTGAGCTTGGGTTTGAAAACTCTGCGCATGTGGGATTCCGGCTGTCTCCAAAACTGCACGGCGCATGCACGATGGTAGATTTTGATGGTAGATTTTCCTTTTATTGTATACTTGGCTAATTTCCCCTTTTAGGTGTATTGGGAAGCTCAGTTGCATGGGTTGGTATGGGCTTATAGAGCTGCTAGACTGATTCAATGGGGGGGGGACTGCAGTCAGATTCATTTAGGCTTTTGTGTGTTGTTTGCTACAGTTGAATAAAATGTTGCAAAATTAAAAAAAAATCATACAACATAGACAAGGGTGGGACTGGAGTCAATCAGCTGTGCCAAAACTTCCATCTAAATTTAAAGACGTGATCATGAATTCAGTCGTATTGCGAAAACTATACTATGCAAATAAAGAATTTGGCGCAAGTTGAGTCTATGTCAAAGTGACTTTGCATTGTCCTATGTTCCTTTGGTGAAATGGAAAGTCGACACAACAGCATTTATACCACAACTGCGCCAAGACAACGCTAAACTAAAAAATCCAATAATTCCCCCCCCCTTCCCCGATGTGCTGCAGGGAACTCCCTAAGGTCATGGCCGCTATGAAACTCCTATACTGTACTGCATGAAAGCCGACATATTCTGTTTCCTTCTATTTGTCAAGGATCTGGTCCAGGGACATCTAATAGTCGTCGGGATGAGTTTACCGATCTTTCCATAGAGTATGTCAAAGGATGGATGTACAATAACATCCGATGAAAACTATTGAGGATAAACTGTCTAACACTCATGACCGGCAGCTTTCAGATCCTGGGTTTGTAACCAGGGCAACATTTGGTCGGAATTTGTATGTTTTCCCCCTGTTTGTGTCTTTTCTTCTGGGTTCTCAGATTACCCCCACACTGGAAAAACCTACTCGTGGGTTAATTGGAAAACGAGTGAAATGAACATGTGTGCTGCATTGTATGTCTGTAGTAAGGAAATGCAATTATAGCCTTGACTAGAAGAGGGGTCAATGTTATTGTGAGTAATAGATATAAATAGATTAAGAAAAACGGAAAACGGGTGCAAAAAATGTAAATAAATAAATATTATTAAATATTGAAACTAATAAAACATAAAAATTATAAAAATCTGTTATTCTTGATATCACATTACATTTCCATTAATTTATCTGATTGGCAACATAAAATATTTCAGGAAATCCATTGACATTACATGTGAGAGACAATGGTCAAAATCAAGGGTACTGTTTTTTTGGGGGGTTTTTTCACTTATTTTTTAAATGTATTCAAGGCCATTACCTCAATATATCTTTCTGGAATTGTATATGTTACTGTGATATTTTATCAGTAATCTGTCACCAGGAGTATGGACCAACAATCCCTCCATCGTGCAACAAAATATTGTGCCGTTTCCTCCATATGCATAATATAGGGAGCGAACACTAAATTAATGACTGAAAGGAGGAGCCAAGTCTCTAAAATTTTTATATCATGACAGGGAAAAAGTGTGAGGTCTGAGCTTCATAGAAACTCTGTCACTGCCTACTTGCCGGATTTGAGCTAAGACACAAGCGTCAACTGGTCGGTGGTCCCCACTTTAGACAGACAGTATAACAAAGTTAAACCTTTACCAAGATGGTGGCAGGGTAAAAAATCATGGAAAAAAAGAGTAGTCAAGGTAAGAGCAAAAGTTAGAGTAATGGCAGAATAACATGAAGTGGCGTTATAGACAATCACTGGTATATGAAACAAGCAAGTACAAATGAGGTTGCTGGATGCCGCCACAAGTTCTGGTGCAGCTTCCTACACTGTCTCTCCTACTCAGAGAGGTGACCTATCACTCCAACCAGGGCCATTGCCAGCTAGGCATACCTAGCAAGTGACGGGGGCCCAAAGCTGCTGGGGGGTCCACATAAAGGAATCCATGGGGGTAAGGGGGGGCTTTATATTAAATTACCATGATGGGGCTGTTTGTGATTATAAACTAGGGAATATTTTAGGGAAAAGGAGACTGGTATCATTTTGAATTTTTAATGGCACCATGTTAGTTCACTGCAAAGGGGCCTACTGAGGCTCTGTCGCCCAGTGGCCTACTGATACCTCGGGCCGAGCCTGACTCCAACTGCCTCCTGCAAAACATCACAACTCAATGTGATCCCGAGCCTTGAGAACTCATCTTAAGAAATGTGCTCCTGCAAAAATCCAGGAATAAGGAAGGTCCAAAGAATTCTGAAAACTGATAAATTGTCTCCCCTTGTGACTGATAAATGTTGGTTTTACAGTCATCCAGTAAATGATACACTGATGGATCCATTATGTTGTTGTTATTATTATGATGAAGAATAAAGATAATGATTATTCGCTTGTATTGACATTTTTATTATTTGTATTTTTTAAATGTTTTAATTAATAATAATTTCATTTTCTAAAATATGGCTGTATGTTTTAATTTTTTTAGTTTTAATAATTGTGGTTAATTTTTAGGTAAATTAAATTTATTAAAAAATCCAAGCAATGGAATAAAGTGTATGTGGGAAGGAATACCCGAGCTGTGTGCAGAGGCCGGGGCTCAGTGCACATTGTTGGAGCGGAGCTCATTGCTTAAGCCATTAACACAGCAGCCCTGGCAGTGGCTTCTCATCAGCCTCCAGGCCACCATAAAACACTAGCTCTTTTTCCACAAGAAGAAAAGGACAGTGTATCTAAGGGAAACACTTTACCACATGTTCCTTCTGGTGGAGAGAGAAGAACTGACATCAGGCTGAGAACAGTAATGAAGTAACTCAGCTTCACCCTCTGTATCACTGTTTCGTTTTTTCTGAAATTCTACCAAAAACATTAAATAGGCCAGAACATTTTTTACGAATTCAAATATAAATTAAATATACAAATTTAAAGAACCCAAAAGCTGCCATCAAAATAGAAGTTATTCTAAAATAAACAGAATTTTTTTTTTTTTACCTTTAACATTTTTTATCGGAGTTTTTTTTAATGTATAGTTTAAAAATAATGTAAAATGTTTTATCTTTTTTATTGGAACGTAGAGCAGCTAAGGTTTGACTATATATATATTTAGTATTTTTTTTTACTTATTTGTTCTTCCCTGTTTCTGAAGCAGCAATTTTTGGAAAAGTTACAACAGGAAGCACATATCTCTTTAAAGCATACTTTAAAGGGTTTTACTATGAATCAAGTTAGGCCCTATCCATAGGATACGGCCTAACCTACTGATTGGTGGGGGTTTCAGTGGGGGTCAGCAATTTCCGTCGGCTCCATTTAGATGTATGGAGCAGAACAGTCATGCGCGGCCGTCTGCTCCATTACTCTCCCGGAGCGATGAGGGGTCCGACTGAGTTACTTGGGACCCCATCGGACCCCTCGTTTTCACCGATCAGCAAGTTAGGCCATTTCCTGTGGATAGGGCCTAACTTCGAGCTTTGGAAAAAACAATTTAAGGATCTCTACAAAGATATCCTAACAGAGGAACAAAACCTGGAGCAGAAAGATATCAGAACAAAACTAGAAACCCTGGAAGAAAAAAAATCTAAGATTTCCAAAACCCTCTAGATGGCCTGATAACCGTGCAGGAGGTTACGGAGAGTATCTCCTCCATAAAATGTAAAAAAGCTGGTGCCCCGATGGCATTCTACCAGAGATGAAGAAACTCAGCCCTCCAACAAT
Source organism: Engystomops pustulosus (assembly GCF_040894005.1). Taxonomy (NCBI): domain Eukaryota; kingdom Metazoa; phylum Chordata; class Amphibia; order Anura; family Leptodactylidae; genus Engystomops; species Engystomops pustulosus. The sequence continues at coordinate 243,362,175 of NC_092412.1, forward strand.
ACAGGCCACAATTGCCAATGGCAAAGCAGGAAAGGGTATACACCTGCTTGTGTGGCACCATGGTAGCTTTCTGAAACACCTGGAAAGCGTAATAGGTGGGAAAGTGTAGGATGTTATCAAAAGCTCCTACACCAAGAACACCTGCAGCGTGAAGGTAAATGGAAGGAGAACATCCAATTTCCAGAACAGCTGAAGGGTCAGACAGGACTACAGCCTAAGCCCAACACTCTTCAATATCTACATTAATGAGCTGGTGGCAGCCATGGAGTCCGTGTCCACATCAGAACTCATCCTCCATGATACCAAGATGCAAATGACCTTCCTCTGAGAGAGATCTCAAGGACAACCTGAAAATCCTGGAGAATTTCAGCACCACCTGGACACTACTTATAAATCTGAAGAAGACCAACATGGTGTTCCAAGGGAGAAAAACAAGAGTGCCTGGGCTTCCGTTCTTAATACTGATCAGCTGCCCACTAAAAGTTGCAGACAGTTACAAATACCTGGGCCTGGAAATCCTCCAACCGAAAATCTTCAGGCACGCCATCCAGGTGCTCAGAGATAAGGCCTGAAGAAACTACAATGCAATCACAAGATGATTTTAAAGACGTAAACCTCTGGTGACAACTGGACAAAAAATTTTGACAGCATCATATGACCCATCCTTTTGTGCGTCCATACATGTACCCAGAATACTCAAGGTGAAACTCCAGTCCTACAGAAATATTCCACCAAGAGTTCTGCAAACACCTTCTCCAAGCCCATTGGAACATCTTAAACAGCGGCTGTAGCGGAGAACTGTTCAGATGCCCCCCATATTACAGTCCAGAAGGGAAACAGCTTTCATTCCTGTCTCATCTACAGAATAATAGTCCAGATTCCTTCCACCATAAAGCAAAGAAGTACCATGGCGTCCCTGGCAACCTGGGAACCTAAACCAGCCTGACACAAACATTGACCAAGCACAGCTGACTAAAACCAAAATCATGGTGATGATAAACAAGTACAAGGACTATATCAGTGACTGGAGGACAACCATAGAGACGTCCCAGAAGCTGAACATCTGCCAGATTCTACAGAGAGACTATAAACTTCCCCGTACCTGGAGAAATTCTCAGACCCCAGAGACGGTCAGATCCCAAGGCGATACAGACTGAACTCCCACAACCTGGCTATGGAGTATGGGCAGCGTAGACAGACATATGTGCTCAGGGGGAGCAGACTGTGCCAACTGTGCCAGGACCAGGAGGCCACGGAGGATGGCAATCACAAAATGTCACTGTCTGCCATAGGCGGAGAGACGTGATAAACCATGGACTGATATAACCCTCCGCATCACTCCCTCCCATCACTCTGCACCCCATGTCCCCAATACCTCACTCTGTCTCCCACAATCTCCTATTCTTCAAATGCTTTCACAATGATCATTTTTATTTCGTCCTGCCATTAAAGCTTCTTTGATTTAATTTGACTATTGGTAGACTATCCTTCAAGTAGGAAGAACCCATCCTTCAACAAGCTACTTGCAAAGAATTAAAATATACTTTGGGAATGAAGCTTGCCTTTAACTACTGTATAGAACTTCCAGATTCACCACTTCCTATTAACACGCTTCTTTACCCTAGTAAAAAGGACTAAATGTCTAAAACATGCAAAATATTGGTAAAGTGTTATGCTTGACAAATGATCCCACTTATATGGATCTTAAAACAAAATTTTGGAAACTGAATCCTGCCATAAAAATTTCTAGGATCAGTTTGCCTTCAGCTCACCGTTGACCCTGAACTAGAAGAACATAAAATGATGATGACCTGAGCTCCGAGAATGTTTTGGACATGGAAATCTCTGCTATCCAATAACTAGCGGAGATCTGTTATTCTCATACTAATTTTCATTGTCCTCCGCAAGTTCCTTTGACCTTTGTCTTTACTAGCTGGCATCACAATGGTAAACGTGAGATGAGGAAATCTCCCACGGTTTGGCTTAAAGAGCTATTCACAATTTGGTGACAATGTGCTGTTCTATTGTAGGGAATATATTTTCCAATCTTTGCTTATGGTTTCAGCAACAATTATGACAAATAGAGTATGTTATTTTTTAATCCTTGGAGAAATGCCCATTGGGCCCATTAGGAGGACAAGTTCTCTAAGGACAAGGACCTAAGAGAAAGAGAAATAGGGTCTCAGGCAGCAGCAGATGCTATAAGATGATGGGGATTGGGGCCCACAGTTGGATTGAGAAGGTGAATGAATATCACTGCATCACACAATGCATCTACAGAAAAAATACACTGAGGAGCTACTTCCACAATCTACCATCCAATTATATGAAGATAGATCCAGACTCAAAATGAGACTACCGACTTAAGAACAACTGTCTTTCCTCCTGGTATGCTCATCTTAGACTTGTCTTCACCATAAAAGAGGTTGTCCAGTTCAAGAAATTATAGATGGAGGAGCTCGACATTAATAAAATATTACGAGGTTTATTAATGTTCCCTGTTTCCTACACTCAACTTTCCTGATACTTTTTAAAGTGTCTACAGCACCACATCATAAGGAGACACCATAAACAATTGGCCGTGGCAGGACACCGCTTTAAATGCGGCCTAGTTTTTAATGTCTACTCTGTCATGCTCCATTAGTGGTCCACCTAACTCATGGGCCCAGTACGGTGCTCAGCTGTGGGTCAGTCCGACTCTTTTTTATTCAGAATTAAGAATCTATTGACTTGTTATTTGTCCACCTTAACTTAGCTTCGATTGCTTTATAAATTCCCATTTGCCATGACCCCTCTGTAGCCCAATTTCAAAAAGGCCAAGTACAGGAAAGCTGAACTTCTAAACCTTTATCTGTAAGGAGGGCAAATACATATTAGATGAGTGAGCAGTCATGTTGAAATCAGAAGCTTTGACCCATTCAGATCTATAGCCAGCGTGTATGACCAGATTTATGTTGTATTCTTTGCTACCTAGACTGTTCAGAATTTCTGTGTTAAGTCAGTAAAAGTTTTATGAAAAATTCACATGCTGGCCCCCCTGGATCGCCCATAGACTACCCATTTCCATGCTTCCGGGTGAGTGTATTGCTGACATATGGATATTTTGAAGCTGGAAGGTATCTCCTTTTTCTCATATTCACTGAGCAACAATTAGTATACTCTCGATTAGCACTACTTTTCTTACATGATATTCATTTATTTACTGGGTATTTATGGTCCTCGGGCTTACTGGGGGTGGCTTATGTATTCTGTGGTTGCCCTATTCCACCTGGGGCTATATTGCTCCTTGTCTAGTGTATCCCATCTATGTGATATACAATTATGTATATCACACTACTATTCTGTAGCTCTTTTCTTTTGTGGTATTTCCCCATGCTGAGCTATGTTTAGCAAACAATTGGAAACACAATGGAACTGAATAGACCTCCATTATAAGTAAATGGTGTCCTCTGACCACAGGTGGTAAGTGTCATGCAATGGAACACATAATGGAGTTGTAGGTGGTGCAAATATGAACAGTAGTGCTCCTCCATCAGACTGAAAGCTAAAATCAAATCTTTATTGTTTCAAAATAAAATCTATTATTTGACAAAAAATCCCGACAAGTACCATTGTTGGTAGCAAAAATATACTAACTCAAATGAAAGTATCAGAACCAAAAATAATATCACTGGATACCACCTTGTTAGAAAATTACCACCAGTCTACTACTGAAGTCCAGTAAATTCTGCATTAAGGGGCTCCAGGTATACAATATATTAAATCCCCACTGTACTTGACTTCTTGGTTGTCTTCCAATTCCACAGGCAACACTCTAGGGGCATCTCAACCAGGAAACATTTTAAGGGGTGTCTTGCCACAGCCAATGGTTTACTGTGTCTCCTTGTGGTGTGGTCCTGTAGACACTTAAGAAGCCGAGTGTCAGGAAAGTCGAGTGTAGGAAACAGGGAACAGTAGGAAACCTGTTAATATGGTAGTGATCCCTCGTAGAGCTCCTCTAGCTATAATTTTAATGAACTGGGCAACCTTTTTGATGGTGAAGACAAGTCTAAGACGAACATGCCAGGAGTAGAGACAGTTGTTCTTTTAGTCAGCAGTCTCATTTTGAGTCTGGATCTATTTTGATAAATGGGATCCCCAAATCGAGATTTGGTTCCACATACGTGGCACAAAGCTCTCCTTTCATGACTGTGGGAGAGTTAAAAATAGTTTAGCAAAGACCTGACTTAGGAGTTCCAGGCATGTAAGGTCAACTCTCCATTTGGCCATGACTCGTGATCAGGGGCAACCATTTTCAAGAGATATGGGTCATATCTATTGGATATTTTTTGCATCCCCTGTGTATATATAATGGATACTCAAGATGAGAATATCACTTTAAGTAATGTTTACCTGCTATGTTCCTATTCCCCTTACGTTGGAATCCCAAAAATCCCCCCAAAGTTCTCCCAAGATTGCAATTTGTTTGGTAAGTATGACTTGCCAGATGTACAGGGGTTATGTATGTTCTAAGAACTAATAAAATACAGATATAACACATTTATAGGTACAGTATAAGTAAAAGTAACAGATTTTCTTGTTGGACTTTTCATTTAGAAGTAAATTGCCAAAAATGAGATTGCCAACCCTTTACTGAAAGCTGACACAATACACCCATTCCCAGATGTTTAAGACATTAGTAGGTCAGAAAATGCATTACTCAGTTGTTGGGGCAAATGTCCCTGGCCATGAATCCTGATTACCTGATACAATAAGTTCGGATTTGTGACTTTTTGATATTGTTTGATATTTTAAAAGAAATGTAAAAAATTAATGGTACCTAGAATGACCTAAAAACCTATGTGCAGCACTATGACAATAATATTTAATATCATTCATACATACATAGAAATGTTACATTTTATTATATTGTTTATTAAAGGGGTTGTCCGAGTTTTGATAAAAAAATATATGTGGCCGGGAGCGGGCTGACTAAAATAATAAAGCTGTACTTACCTCCCGGTGCCCTCCCGCTGCATTCAGCTTCCGGCCGGACCCGACAACCTTCCAGCCCCCATACACAATGCTGTGTATAGGGACGAATAGGCGTACCCGGCCACGGCCGTCCGGAAGCTGAATGCAGCGCTGCTCCGGCGGCCATGTTTGTTTACATGGCGCCCGGACCGGAGCGACAGCAGCGCTGGATACGGGAGGGCACCGGAAGGTAAGTACAGCTTTATTATTTTAGTCAGCCCGCTCCCGGCATGACAAAATGTACAATTTTGTTTTTTGTTTAATACTTGGAAGCAAAAGTCTGATAGGGATCCTAAATAGCTCTGAGTGTCGAGCTGCGGTCCTAGGGAAAATGGCAGCGCACAAAAGCTGCCTGGATTTAAAAGCTACTGGTTGCTTTGACGCCGGCAATTAAAGGGTAAACATAAGCGATCGGCGCCTAGCCCCTGGTTTGGGTACCAGAATCAAATGTTTGTTCAGAGCTCAGCTAAACTCTGTAAACCTAAACCTGAACTGCTCCACTCATCACTAATCCTGAACACAAAAGATGTACAAAGATTTGAATCTTGTTTTTTTCTCTTTCTGCTGGAGATGTTATTAGTGAGGGGAGGCCACTTCTGGGACATGTTATCAGTGAGGGGAGGCCACTGCTGGATATGTTATTAGTGAGGGGAGGCAGCTGCTGGGCATGGTATTAGAACGGGGAGGCCACTGCTGGGACATGTTATTAGTGAGGGGAGGCCGCTACTGGACACATTTTATTAGTGAGGGAAGTCTGCTGATAGGCGTGTTATTAGTGAGGGGAGGCCACTGCTGTACATGTTATTAGTGAAGAGTTACTGCTCCTGGACATGTTATTAGTGTTGGGAGGCCACTGCTTGACATGTTATCAGTGAGAGGAGGCCACTCCTGGAAATGTTATTAGTGAAGGAAGGCCACTGCTGGGACATGTTATAAGTTAGAGGAGGCTGTTGATGGCCATATTGTTAGTGAAGGGAGAAAGCGGCTGGGCATTTGTTTAGTGACGGGAGGCCGCTGCTGGGCATTTTATTATCCAAAGGATTGGACTGCAAGTAAAGGGAGGCTGCTGCCGAACATGTTATGAGTGAGGGAAAGCCACTGCTGGACATGTTATCAGTGAAGGGAGGCTGCTGCTGGACTTGTTCTTTCTGAGGTGAGGCCACTGCTAGGCATTTTGTTTAAGAGTAGCAGCTGCATTTCCCATCCTAGGCTTCTACTTGTGTACATATGTTTTCTCAGAGAATACTCATCATTGTTTTATGACGGCTTACACTTTTCTCATTGCTCCAGACCTGAGAATAGGCAGGAGGGGTAGGCATACTACTCTCTCCATGATGTACTTTCTAGGCCAATCCTCCTGTACCCTCTCTTATTTTCCCATCTTTTGAGGTTCACACCCTTACCCTATCAGTTCCTTGACCACTTTGTCTCTTAGCTCCCTCAAGTTCTATCATATGAGATTCCAACCATCATCATGGGAGACTTCAACATCCCTGTTAACACTCCCATTTACCCTCCTGCCTCTCAGCTCTTAGCACTAACTGTGCAATAGATACTCACCAACTCAAAGAAAACTTACAGTCTGCACTGTCTCCCATCTCCTCTTTCACCTGTCCAAACTGGGTTACTAACCACTACAATCATACCGTCAGAAGTACCACTCACTATCCGAAATTTGCAAGACAGACACAGGCAATCTTGGCACACCGAAAAAACTTGTTGCCTTCGGCAGTGCTCCAGGATTGCTAAATGTCTGTCGCACACATCTGCGACTTTCTACACTGCAAATTTATGCTAAAAACCTATAACTCTGTCCTTCACCTTGCTGAACAAGTCTATTGTACTTATCTAATATCCTCTCTCTCTAACAACCCCAAAAGGCTCCTTGATACTCTCCACTCCTTACTAACACCAAAGGTGCAGCCACCTGTCACCTTGGGGCTGAAGATCTGGCCACCTACTACCTAAGATAAAATTGATTGCATTCATCAGGAAATAATTACTCAGTCCACTCACCCCTCCAATCCCCTTCCCGCCAGTACCCTCTCTTTTTCACTCTCTTCCTTTGAGCCAGTCACAGAGGAAGAAGTGTCCTGGCTCCTTTCCTCTGCTCGCCCCACTACCTGCATCAGTGACCCCATCCCCTCACATCTGGTACAGTCTCTCTCCCCAGCAGTCACTTCTCACCTCACTAAAATCTTCAACCTAAAATTATTAAATCATTTATTAAATTATTATTATTTTATATTGTTCCCTTATAAAGAATAACTGGGCCATTCTACAACCTCCTGTATCAACTCCCTCATCCTCATAGACTGTAAGCTCTTGTGTCCCCCCTCATCCTCATAGACTGTAAGCTCTTGTGTCACCCCCTCATCCTCATAGACTGTAAGCTCTTGGGTCACCCACTCATCCTCATAGTCTGTAAGCTCTTGTGTCACCCCCTCATCCTCATAATCTGTAAGCTCTTGTGTCACCCCCTCATCCTCATAGTCTGTAAGCTCTTGGGTCACCCCCTCATCCTCATAGTCTGTAAGGTCTTGGGTCACCCCCTCATTCTCATAGACTGTAAGCTCTTGTGTCACCTCCTCATCCTCATAGACTGTATGCTCTTGTGTCACCCTCTCATCCTTAAAGACTGTAAGCTCTTGTGTCACCCACTCATCCTCATAGTCTGTAAGCTCTTGGGTCACCCCCTCATCCTCATAGACTGTAAGCTCTTGGGTCACCCACTCATCCTCAAAGACTGTAAGATCTTGTGAGCAGGGCTCTCACTCCTATTGTTCCATATCACTGTTTGTTCTCTGTAATGTAATATTATATTTGTATATGTCCCCTATGATTTGTAAAGATGGCGCTATATAAATAAATATTATTATCATAAACAAGTCGATTACTATAATCATCATCATAATGCCTTCTTCTATGCTCCCAAGAAAACTTGGCTTCGACCTCTTATGATTCTCTTATTTTCCCTCCATAATGTCATCATCATTTAGGTATGAAGTCCATTTGATGGCCTCAGTCCATACCATGCAGGTGACTGGAGAAGCACTTGCTTTCTTTGCTTTCCTTTCCGTATGACATTCTCAGATTACTCTCCTCCAATAAGATAAACTTTTAAAAGAAATTTCCTGTGCCACTTACTGTATTTCAGATGGCTATTACTTTTATTAGTAAATTCGTAGGATTTGGGAATTAACGGAAGAAATATGAAAACCATGTCTTGTTCTGTTGAGCTCGCTCTGGCTTCCTCCCAATGGCTCGCAGCTTCAGCGGAACGTGCCCCTCTTCCAAATGTGAAGTCATCCTTCATTCCAGCTCGATGTTCTTTTAGTAAAAATGGCTTTCGAGTATTGGAGTGTTGAGAAACGTTGTGTTAAACTACTTTACAGGAGCCCGAGCGATCCAAGCTATGGCAAAACAATGCACAAACGGCAACACATGCTATTAAAACGTTAATAGAATGGAGAAAGTTGGAAGGACTTTAGTAGGGACACGTTTTATTGTTAAGTCAAGTAGCTGTTACAATGAGTACCATGTCAAATAAACATCTTGTACCAAAAAATCTGAAAAAGTAGAGGTCAACTTCATAATTATAAGCACCTGTGGTGACGTGTCCATCCAGGTTATGTTAAGTGGTACTCCCATCAAAGACATGTATAACATATGGCGTGAATCTCTGAAAGATCTAGGTCATATGCCTTACATGGCATCTATTTCGAGAATGAAGGTTTCCAAACGTAAAAATAGTTTGGATAGCCAATCATCCATCATGTTACCTCTATATTCAGAGAAGATATGCTACTGTGTCGGGACAGAGACGTGGGTCCATGAGATGCAGCATTGTCCTCCAGGGGTTTCAACCAGACAGCAAAGATAATCTTCAAAGAGAGTGGGACCTTGTAAGAGAAAAAAAGGCCAGCTGAGTGGTGAGTCTGGCGCGCTTGCACCACAGCACCAAAGACAGAGCCAGATGGGAAAGAGAACAACCTGCAAATCAGAAGAGACATGTGGGATTATTAAGTTCCCCTCCACACGATTGCAGAATCCAAGCTGCTGATTACGTCTGGATACAATGCTTATGATGCCCAAAGAGGAAAGGAAACTTGTGCAGAATTAGGGGTAATCTCCTTTATGCAGTGACCAGTTGGGACAGCAGAGAAGATGGTTGCCATGCAGGGCCAAATGTACCATGCAGTTCCCACACCAGGTGGCAAATGATGGTCCCTTGATGGGGGCGGACGATTGCCCAAAGTACGGACTTGCCAATCCCTGTCCGCACATCGGAAAAATCATTTGACTTTAGAATCTTTAAGATATATATATATATATACACAAAAAGTAAAGTTCAAGTCCACACAGCTTTGCTAAGCATTACATTTACATTTTTCACCTCAGGCACCAAAAAAACTCCAATCGGCCCTGCTGCCATGCAGCCCATAGATGGCAACTGGGCCCTAGCGACTAGATCACAGACCAAGATTGGAAGTCAATGACTAATCCACAAACCCAACAGATCAGGATTCATAGATGAAGCCAAAGGCAGAAACCCAATTTGATGGACATCAAAGAGCTCTACCAATGGTGACCAAAATGTGGCTTATTCAGGACCATCCTGTATCCAGCAATAATTTCCCCATCACAAATGAGTTAATAGCATGTGAAACTTCTTCAGTAGGTTCTTTTGCATACTGTATGCTTTCATCTTTTACAGTACATTATTGGGGCAGATTTACTTACCCGGTCTGTTCGCGATCCAGCGGCGCGTTCTCTGCTGTGGATTCGGGTCCGGCCGGGATTCATCAAGGCAGTTCCTCCGACGTCCACCAGGTGGCGCTGCTGGGCTGAAGTTCCCTGAAATGCACTGAAGTTCACGATCCTATCCTGGATGAAGGTGAGTGCAAGCTCCGCAACACAATTTCCTTTTTTAAATGCGGCGTTTTTTCCGAATCCGTCGGGTTTTGGTTCGTCCACGCCCCCGATTTCCGTCGCGTGCATGCCGGTGCCGATGTGCCACAATCCGATCGCGTGCGCCAAAATCCCGGGGCAATTCAGTTACAATCGGCGCAAATCGGAAATATTCGGGTAACACGTCGGGAAAACGCGAATCGGGCCCTTAGTAAATGACCCCCATTATGTTAATTCGGGTCACCATAGCTACTATGTCTTGATCTGTTGAGCTGACAAGAATTTGTAGAGGTTCCTTAATCTCCAATGTGAATACTAAAAGCAGTGAAATAAAAAAAATTGCATAAATATAGGTTAAAAAAACATATAACATTGCATCTCTTCACAGATGGAAATCTCACCGGTGCCAAATAGAAGCAGTCAAATTTCCACAGCTGAACATAGCCCCTTCATTCATGGTCCTTGGCGCGGTTCCCAGCATAAGTTGTCTCTTACTTTTAATCCTTCAACAAATGAAAGCTACCATGTGAAGACAGTCTACAGCTTTATTTAGATTACCCCAAGATTTGTTTGTTGCCTTGGTTAAGGCTTACAAATAGGCCTCTCTTAGACGATTAGGCCAAGGTCTATGTTACTAACCTCAAACATTACAAATTGCTTCGAACTGAACAACATTGTGTGGTTTGTGGTTGCACCAATCCCTGCTCTCTGGTGGAGCAGCTTTCTTCTTTTCATGGCTTTCTATGCTGAAGAACTAAGATTATCTTGACCTACGAGAAACGGCACCATAGAGGTCAAAGCAGGTTGGACGCCTTGTATGTTTTAGAAAATGTCAAGGGTGTATGTGGCTATGGGAGGGTTTTGTTTACCTGCATGCAACCACGTTCCTTCAGAAGGACACTGTTTTTAGGACTTTTTTTTAACCATGATCTGAATTTATGCTGATGAGCTTTAAAAAAGGCCAACAGTGTAGTGACACAAGTCTGACTCTCCCGAAACATGAGAGAAAAGCTGATTTTGTTTTGTGAATAGTGATGACCCGTCAGTATTTGGGTTTGGTGCGGACCAAAATTCTGGGTTTATGGACCCAGACTCATATCCCAATACCTGCTATCGGTGCTGGCACCTATTTTGGTTGTTATCTGTTACATGCCACACATTAAATCATGGAGGACAACAAGAGCACTGATGGCAAGTACATGCCACGGGCATGTAAAGAATAACACTGACAATCAGTGTCAACACCAATCGTGGATTTTATCGGTGGAGGGGTTAAGCCAGCCTTCTTGTGTTCTGTAAACCACAAACAGTACGAACCCAAACATTGCGGTTCGGGTCCGCTCATTACTATTGGTGAATCCAAATACATTAATCCAGCCGTGGCCACTACAGGTGAGATGTAGTATTGCAAGTGGTTAATATAAATATAAGGTTAGTGGTTCCTCACTTAGTCAGATAGTGGCTCATTTTTGATTCACATGATTTTTGCCATCCAGGGAAGTAGATTAAATCTGTTAGAAGAAATTATTTGTCTCAAACATGTAAAAATGATGATTTATGCTCTTTGTTTCCCATATTATTAATTATCTACAGTGATATTAGTGAAACATTATTGATGGAGCTGCAGACCAATCATGCATCCTACTGCTCAATTCAATACCATGGGAGTGTTGGAAGTAGCTGAGCCTGAATAGGTGCGCTGGAGATACCTGAATGTTGTGCTCAGTAATTTCCAACACTCTCATAGTATTGAATGAAGCAAGAGGACATAAGCTCAATCTCCTGCTCCACCACTCATGTAAAACAGGACCCCTATTTCTTGTGTACATTGGGGTCTTGGTGGATGAACCCCACTTATCAGATTGTTATTCCCCATCCTGTGGATAGAGGATAACAATATAATTGGTACGGCCTCTTAAAATATGGACCTTCATGTAGCCAAAGATTTGAACGATAATCAGGTAAGGAGCCTGTGTTAAAGGGAACCTTCCACCACAAATCTACCTATAAAGGTAGATTGGGTGGTAGGTGGATCAATGGGACGTGAGGATAGCCCTTTTAAGGGCTAATCCTCACGTCCCCACACTTTTTTGTTAACTTTTATTAGACATTTATGCAAATTTACTTATATGGCTACTGGGGCGTGGAGTAGCCGCATCTGAGGTTACATGAGGCGGCTACTCCACGCCCCGGTAGCCACTTTACCCCTCCTACTCACCCATCTTCGGCACGCAGCTCCGCGTAGCTGCGAGCCCTCACCCAGCAATCCTGCCGTCTGCGCATGCACAGAAGAGTAGGTCCGCGCCTGTTTCGGAGCAGTGACCACGCAGGCGCGGGCCTGCTCTTCTGCGCATGCGCAGACGGCAGAATCGCCAGACGAGGGCGCGCATCTACGCGGATCTGCGCGCCGAAGATGGGTGAGTAGGAGGGGAAAAGAGGCTACCGGGGCGTGGAGTAGCCGCCTCGTGTAATCTCAGATGCGGCTACTCCACGCCCCAGTGGCCGCATAAGTAAATTTGCATAAGTGTCTAATAAAAGTTAACAAAAAAGTGTGGGGACGTGAGGATTAGCCCTTAAAAGGGCTATCCTCACGTCCTATTGATCCACCTACCACCCGATCTACCTTTATAGGTAGATTTGTGGTGGTAGGTGCCCTTTAATTTCTCTTCTCGCCTCATTCCACCTCAGCAGCTCTGATCTCTTCTGGTCTCTTCTGGACGTAGAAGCAGCAGAAGTGATCTCCTATGACTGGTATATGGCAGTCAGAGGTGTTAGTTGAGAGTCCAAGGAACTTTAAAGGGCCTATAAGGCATTCTTCCCCTTTAGGAGGAGACCAATAATACAAATTATACTTTATTGTTTGTGGACCTGGTACTGGAGGTTCCACCGTCTTCAAGTAACTACAGATGAAGCTCATGGCAGGAGCTGCTACGCTGGAATAGAGGGGAGAACATAGTAATGTGTATAGGTCCCTTCTTTAATATCCAGTCTTCTGAGTAATTGGGCAAAAATTCAGTTTAGTGTATTGTTTTATTATACTATATGATAGCATCATTTTTTGCCATGCTTTCTGTTTATTGTGGTTATTATGCAGGTTCCTATTATTTTCATTATAAGGAGACAAAAGCGAAGCCAAATCTGTGATTTCTGCAGTCAATAGTGTGGAAAGCCGCCCAGGTTTGTTATCATTTGGAGGGAACCGAGTGTCGCCAGAGCTAAATAAACATTTGATGCTAAGTCAAAAGGCAGATGGAAATAAAAAGACGAGATAACCCAACGCCAAAACATCCTGTGTAACCTACACCGAGCAAACATCTTGGGTGCATCACATTACTTGACTAAGCTCCTTAAAGCTGCTATTTGCATTCCAAATAACCTTAAGGCTACTTTCAATTAAATCAACATTTCAAGTGGCTCAGGAGATGGAGAACTGGCAGCAGGCGAGCAAACAACCTTAAGACGGGAGAACTCCAAGAAGATGTAACCTGAGAAGACATTCAGGGAAGACACCATTCAAGATAACAAGGTCAAACCAGGGTTAAGAGAGCGATCATGCTCCGGATTAAGAAGCTTAGAGCAGTGGTTTTCCAGGAATGTATCCAACTGTAGAGCAAGGATGACCAAGTATGAAATATCATGAGCCATGGAGATGGGTTATCAGGGAGAACATCAATCAATAAATTCAAAAAAATACATGGAGAAATTTGTCAAAGAACAAAGAGTAACTCCAACATCACACAAGGTTTCTTCGGATTATCCAAGATTTCAGCACCATGATCATTATTAAGATGGTTCTCGTAGAAATGTGTTGGTCAGTTTTACTGATGTATTTGTTTTATGGATGCTGAAATCTTGGATACAATAAAGAATATATCTTTTTAATCTGAAGAAACCTTGTGTGATGCTGCAGTTACTCTTTGTTCTTTGATTTTCTGCTTAATGGATTTAGCATATCTGTGCACCGCGAGGAAGGAGGATTCCACTGGTTGAAAAGGGGTGAGCCGGTTTTAAAGCCCTTTGGCTTATTACTTTCCCTATGAAATTTGTCAGAGGTCTCTGAGGTAAAACTGTACTAGTTGCCCGTGGAACCCAATCAGAACTCAACTTTAATATTATCAACATCTGTGGGAAAATGAAAGTGAAGCTCTCATGGGTTTCCACGGGCTTCCACGGGCAACTGATAAATTTCCACCTATAGAGTTGTTATTTTAGATACTTTTAAATAATATTTGGGATGTTTTACCTAGAGACTATGGGATCAAATTTGTACAATTGTGTCTGATTTATCTTCCCAAAAAATGGACAAACTGTCTATTTTTTATCCTCTTATGAGCTTTTTTTGTTTGTTATTTCTACCCCTCTTATGACTTCCATGTGCTATTTTCTGAAGTACCCATAGACTACAATGATTTAGTCTGGTCCATAAAGATGGACCTATGTTTATCTGAAAGAAGAAGTAACAGGTGAAAGGAGTGAAAGGAGAAGTAACAGCATCATAATGGAAGGTAAACTTGATGTCTCCCAGGACTGGAAGACCTTCCATTCACTTTCCGTTTTAGTATCCATTTAATCAGCCTAATTTAAAAAGTTGATTTTAGAAGGAGGGAGGCCATGGATAACAAATATAAGAAGATTAGCACAGTCACGGTGCCTGGATCTATGAGTAATTTCCCTGGTTTATCATGATGGATTTTGATGGTAGATTTCCATTAAGCAAATATTTTGTTGCCTAATCTGGCAAAGCAGAAAGTCATCTGCATACCCTTGAGGTGAACTGGCTGCTTACCTCCCTGAGAACAAAAGCTATGACATCTACAATTCAACATGTCCAATCCTTATTTCTGTATATCTTATATAGAGTATACCACCCATGTATAGTTCTAGCTAACTGTCCTGACTTTGCAGGTAATGACTGAGTCAAATTCGGCAACCCAAAAACGGCCAAAGCTTCTACACTGACTGCAACAGGATTGAGTTATAGAATTGTTGGGGCAAAGTTTGCAAGACTCCACACACAAAATTGTTTTTGTTCGGTCAAGATATCTCATATGTGTCTGCGGTTCTGAAGTCCTTCAAGGGTTTTTGTCAAGAATTCTTATGGAATATGTATTGTTTATAAGACTCCATAAAGTTTCCTTCAAAGGATAGTTTTCTCAAGAAGACGCTTACCAAGCCTGACCCTCTTCTATGGCCAATCCCCTAACTAACCTGCTCCCTGTTCTGCACTAATGAGGAGCAAAAACAGCTGTCTGTAGAGAGATTTACTGACATTTACTTGCTCTTAAGGTCAATCATAAGGCTTCTAGAATGTTACACTTTGACTCCCTTCCCAAAGGTGGCACTAGAGGCTAGAGAGCTTTCCCTTTTCCATCATGGAAAATATATTTTCATATTATTTTATCCTCCAGGAGAACTTATTTGGATATTTGGTTCCCAAGAACTTGTAAAGAAGCATGATGGGCTTATAAGACTTTATATATCTTCAAAACTGGCCTGGTGCTGTACATGTCTCATGGTAATTTAAAAAATAGTAGAACCCTTGGAGCTAAGAAAATGATTTAGGTGCTAAATTGCTTGTATATAGTTGTATACAACCTCTGGGTGTTATCATCTGTGAACAGACTGAACTTAAAGGGCATCTACCACCAGGAACAAGGATTGTAAACCAAGCACACTGACATACTGGTGTGTGCCCCCTCTGGCAGGATCTGCTCTTCTTTAAGGTTCTTATTCCCTTGTCTTTAAGATAAAAAAAGGCTTTAAAAAATATGTAAATGGTCCTGAGGGTCTCCAGGTTACATAGGTGAGGGCAAAATGGTCAAAATGAGGGCAAAAGGATTTAAAAGAAGAGTGGAACCTGCCAGAGGGGGCACACATCTGTATGCATGTGTGCTTTATCTACAATCTAGAGATTGAATGTTCATGGGCCCTAGAGGTACTAAACAAAATGCTAAATAAAAGTAAAGAAAAAAATACAAGTTCAGATCACCTTCTTTTTAAAAACATATCAGAGAATATTTATCATAGGCTGGCGTTTGTGCTTTGGCGTTTGATAGCCCCGCTGTTGCATTTTCACAGCTTCAGCCTTTTGATGTATCAGGCAGGCCGCTGTGCATCGTTTATTCTACGCCAGGCCCTGCCAGGAGCAAGGAGGCAGGGCAATGCAAGTAAAAACATTTTTACCCATTCATATTACTGGACTCACATCAGGTGAGTGGAGGGCCAAGCAGGACACACCCCTCTGATACCAGGTAAGATAACAAAGTTGATTTTATGGGGATGTGAGGGGACCTTAACTTTATCTATGGGAACCTGTCACTATCTGTATTTGTAAAAAATGTGGTAACAGGTTCCTTTTAAGTTAACATAAAGCCCTTCTTGACTTGGTGATTCTAAAACAAAAATACCCTCATTCTTATAAACAATCGATTATAGAAGATAATCAATGAATCCTATACCTCAGAAAATACAAGGAAATGTTACGTGTTTCATTAATGCAAATTAAATAGTTTTTATAATTTTTCGACCAAAGAATAGATGTTTATCCCCAAAATACCGTGCCTTAGAGCTCAGTCTGGAATACGCCAGTGATGTGATATGAATTTGCAGGAGAACTTTCATTTCCACACAGAAAGTAGGTCATATTGTTTTTACTGGAGAGAACAGAGCGCAATAAAACTTAACAGATGGAATAGCGTGGAGCTTGTCAGCTTCCTGTGGAACTACTACTTGCATCAGTCAGTTCTACGCATCAGCTCCTCGCTGGATGTAAGGCTCAGGTTACATGAAATGTCACGTTTTCAGCTGAATTCACTAGAATTTGGAGTCAAAATCTGGGGTCTAAAACGGTGCGGTCAAAGCTGCGGCTTATATTACCTCTATTCCAGTGCCATTGCTGGAATCGAAGCTGTCATTAGCCGTCGTTACCAGTCATTGCGGTGAATATTGACCTAGATTTATAGAAGACTGGAAAAAAAAAATCAGAAGACATAAAAAATATTACTAAGAGTTTTATATTCTCTGTTATCATCCAGCTACTTTCATGTTATAGAAAATCTAAACTCAAAATCCATCATGGTAAACACTTACTTATAGATCCAGGCAGACCGTTGTTATTAATGGCCTCCTTTCTTCAAAATCAATTTTTCATAATTATGGTAATTAGCCTGATGGTCTACCCTAGCCCCTCTGTGATCTGGCTTTACAGACTATTACACTGTCACTTCCTCTTTGCTCCCTCAGCCCCTCCATCTGCCTGATGTAATCTCACTGCACCAGAGAAGGTTTCAGCACATAGTGGGAGAGGGGAAGTACACCTGCACAGTGTAACAGCCTGTAAAGCTACAGAACGGATAGACTCTGGTAACTCCTGCCCAGAGACCATCAGGCTAATAAGCATCATTTTAAAAGTTGATTTTAGAAGGAATGAGGCGATGGGTGACAAATATAAGAAGATTACCACAGTCACGGTGCCTGGATCTATGAGTAAGTGTCCCTGGTTTATCATGATGGATTTTGATGGTTGATTTCCTTTAAACATGTATAACTAACATAGTGAAGAATGATCAAATAAACAAACTCACCTCAAAGTTTCCACAATCCAATGTTTTCTATAGATTATTTATTGCCTCTAACTTTATTTAGGGTTACTTTCTCGCTAATAATTTTTGTTTGAATCTGTATTCTTCTTCTCAATACTTCTGAGCTTCACAGATCAAGGGGAATGTTGAAATGGAAGAGTAGTATAATCTATATCTCGATCTCTAGTGGTCCAGTTTTAGGGAAATTGTGTCTAACTTTTTAGATAAAGAGCAGGCTTTGTATTTACTGGGTTATTCATTAGTCTTTGTCAAGTCCCCACAGTGCTACTTTCGAGGAATGATGCCTTCCACAATGCCCACTATAGTGTGTAATACTCTAGGTCTTGACTTTTGGGCAAGAGAGTTGTCAAGTACAAGCCAAGGACTGAGTATATGCAGAGTTGATTATTTTTTTTTTTTTAACTCTTTACTATCATTTTTTTTTTAAACTTAACAACGTCACAAAAACAATTAGGATTTAACCAAAACAAAACAATAGAAGGAAAAGATCTGTATGGGATTTATCTTACACAGAGATATATGTGGGAGTCAATGGGGATGGGAAAGAATGAAATAGATAAATTAAGGCCTGAAGTCATAAGGGGTCACCATCTTATATGGAACCCAAAAGGATCAGACAGAGTCAGACCTTTCCATCGTATTAGCGATAATCCATGACAAATGTTCTATCCATCTCAATTCTCTGATATGGTACAGAAATCGACAACAGAAGATAGGACTGATCGCTCCCAGAATCGGGCCACCAAACATTTAGCAGCTATAAGAACATGGGGGAGCTGCGGAGTTGATTATTAAGCCATGGGTTGGGGTAATAGCACAAATACAAAACGGGTACAGAATCTCACACAGGAGATATCACACTATGAAGCTTCACTGCCAAGGCCCCTGTAGGGGGAGGGAGGAATACTCTGCAAGTAGATGTCTATCCTACATGTGTTTTTTGTGGCCATCCAGTGGCTCTTATGTGCATTGCAAAATACCAAACGTTTCACCAACATGTTGAAATATTGGGCCACATTTACTAACGGCTTTGCACCCTACTTTTGTAGGACTGTGCACAATCTTCTAGGCTAAAACTTCTTGCACAGGTATTTAAGAAATGTCTGCGCTGCTATTGTGTTGCACAAGACCCTTTTGTGGCTCAACTGTGCTGGACTCTATGCCATAAAAATTTGGGGGCGTGCTGGTCGGTCCGACTGATTTGGACCACACATCATATTTAACATGGAAATTGTGTCACACACCCTGTGTTAAAGGAGCACCACAAAAAAGATGGTGAACTCTGTCGGGCCAGTGCAGGGAAGCGACAGATTCATGATTTCTGGCGCACAATCTTAATGAATATGTCGCACCAAGCATTATACATGGGCTGAGAACTTTTAGTGCAGTTTTCTATTTTCTAAGTAAATGGGGCACAATAATGGGACAGAAGAATATGTAAATGAGCCTCCAGTCTCATTTGGGCCTCCAGTGTACCTTAAAGGTCTCCAGGGGTCTCCAGTGTACCTTAAAGAAGCCCCTTGTGGCCCAGTCGTCTGCTAATTTGGCACTTTTGTCCAACTTCTCCCTCCATTCCAATCCTATGGAGTAGGTGACAGCTGACTGAGCCAGAAGGGTATGCAGCATCCCCTAAGGCTCATTTGCATATTAAAAGTAATTTTCTCAAAAAATAAGCCATTCACAGCTAAATGAAGAACATATCGAGGGTCATTTACTAAGGGCCCGATTCGCGTTTTCCCGACGTGTTACCCGAATATTTCCGATTTGCGCCAATTTCCCCTGAATTGCCCCAGGATTTTGGCGCACGCGATCGGATTTTGGCGCATCGGTGCCGGCATGCACGCGACGGAAAATCGGGGGGCGTGGCCGAAAGAAAACCCGACGGATTCGGAAAAACCGTCGCATTTAAAACAAAAAATGTATTGCGAAAATAGCACTTACCTTCACCAGGTATAGGCCGGTGAATTTCAGGGCATTCCAGCGCGCCTCCGGGGAACTCCACCGCAGAGAATGCGCCGCTGGTTTGCGAACGGACCGGGTAAGTAAATCTGCCCCATCGTGTTTCAGGGATGGCCAGTCAGTGTGTGGATTAAAATCATCAACGAGGAAGCGACATTAAAATGAAAGATGGTGTTCGCCCATCTTACCAGCATCCATTGCAGGTGTTATGGATTATGGGTGAGATCGGGTGTTATGGATTAGGGGCACAGATCCAAATGCTGTGGTTCAGCATCTGCAGAGATAGAAGTTGTAACTGGAGCCTGGAGTGTAAGGAATCCCAAAGGCTAATCTGCTACATAGGATGAATACAATACCTGATAAGTGGGGGTCCTGTTATAGAGTTTCTGGCTAGAGCTGTAGAGTGGCTCTACATACTGTAACTCCTGACACCTGATAATTATTACTAATCTTACTGTAACTTATATAATAATATGGCGCATGTCCTTCGACAACATGGCTTGTGCTACATCAGCTCCTAGATGAAAGGTCAATGCAGTTAATGATGCGTTACGCGCTTCCGTGTTTAATCTTATGAATCTGTCATGTTCAGGCTGTACGTTTGAGAACGGAGTTGTGGCAGGAAAGTAAAATATACAGCGCGCTGTGCTCCTAGCTACTGGACACTACACAAACATATGGCTGAGAACACATGTGCTGTAAACCCTCCCGGGAAGACCTGGTTACTGAGAAGAGGTTTACTAGAAACTGATATTTGGTCTCAAAATATAGTCAGGTTGACACGGTAACATTTGAGGTAGGGATAAATATTATCCTATAAATCACCCCAAAAATCACCTAGAATTTTCATCATTTTAGGACGTATTGATTGTAAGAGAATCATCAATCTTGCAACCTGTATTAAACCTCCTTCACTACAACCTTAGTCACACCTTTGGTTGTGGGCATATTGCCTCGTTATAAATGTGGCAACTTCCAAAGGACTGGCTGTGCAACAGGTGATTAAGAGTAGTGGTGTTATCCATGGATTTGTGTCTGATATCTAAATCATTACGATTTTGCTGTTCCTCTGGATTACTGTATTAGACCCTTGCCTCTACCTGAGCTTCTCTTCTGAGTCAACCCTTGATTTCCACAAGTATTTGACCTGGATTGCCTGACCTTCACTCTCTCTTCATATGTTCAGTTTTACTGATGGTTGTCTTGAGTAGTCCTACTAAGATGTTCCTGAGGAGCATAGTTCCTCAGGAACTTCTTAGTAGGTCTAGTCTACCATCAGTAAAACTGAATGTAGATGTCCTTTCAAGCATACATAGGGGATATATCACTACTCTGAGGCATAGTTTTGCACCCAAAAAGTTGCCCTATTATTGACAACGAAATGGCACACTTATGGCCATGCAACTCTTTGGGGTGTAAAAACTTCAGAGTTCTGATGATCCCCTCACCAGAATCTAATCTACTCTGCTAACTATAGTATTTTATCTCAGACCAAGTCCTGCTGACGAATCATCGTCCTACAACTTCATTAATTTAGTTAGAATGGAACCCTAATTTTCACAAACTTTGGCAATCCATTTTCTTGATCCTGGATTCCCCAGAAGTTGGACCCCCATCAATCAGATTGTTATCACCTATCCATACAAGCCATGATTTATTTTGCTGTGTGAACTGCACCTATTTCATGACCAACACAATTTGGTAGGGATGGTGCCGCGTCTATCTATCTATCTATCTATCTATCTATCTATCTATCTATCTATCTATCTAACAAATAATGAAAAAGGCAGCACAAAAAAATGTGGTGAAAAAACGGTGGTTTTAATCCATAGAAGACGACGTTTCGGCTCATATACAGGTGAGCCTTTGCACATAGCTTCAATTTTTGTGACTCTTTTGGGATATTTGCCGTGCTGCTTGGACTTTTCTACATTCTATCTATCTATCTACAAAAAAGGAGAGTCCGAAGCAGCACAGGTAGGCTAGGGTGCAGCAGCCGTAGGTCCCCTGGCTAGGGTCTGTCTAGGTAACTGTAGGAAAGAGGCAGCATTCCAGGGTACGTGGAAACGGGTGAAGCTTTATTCCATGTGCAACATTTCGGCGTTGAAGCCGGCCTTTTTCAAGCCTGCTTGAAAAAGGCGTGCCTCAACGCCAAAACGTTGCACATGGAATAAAGTTTCACCCGTTTCCACATACCCTGGAGTGCTGCCTCTTTCCTACAGTTATCTATCTATCTCCTATCTTTCTATCCATCTTTCTATTTTCCAGAATCATAAAGAATTCAGCTACACCAGTCTAGAAAAAATGGGTGCTCGATCCCCTGGGTTCCTTAAATCCTCCAAATATATCCTTGAAATAATGGTGGCACACCAAATAGGTAAAAAAAAACTGAATAACTTTATTCCAAGAGTGCTACGTTTCAGCTCCTCAATCAGGGGCCTTTCTCAAGCTTGAGAAAGGCTCCTGATTCAGGAACTGAAAGGTAGCACTCTTGGAATAAAGTAATTCCGTTTTTTTACCTATTTGGTGTGCCACCATTATTTGAAGGATATCGATCTATCCATCTATCTATCCATCCATCTATCTATCTATCTATCTATCTATCTCCTATCTATCTATCTCATATCTATCTATCTATCTATCTATCTATCTATCTCATATCTATCTATCTATCTATCTATCTATCTATCTATCTATCTATCTATTCACCTAAAATACAAAGAAAGGCAATAATCCAAAATCAAGTGAAATTACGGTGGATTTATCCAGTGCACGGCTTCATTTCAGATTCCATCTCTGAAGACTTTGTCGTGAGTAAAACATCTTGATGAACTGCACTGAATTGTTCTTCTTAGAATGAATCAGTTACTTGTCTTCCAGGGGTCTCCAGTACATGAGACAGGGGGGATTTCCCAATGCAAAACAAGAGAGACGGAAGAATTTTGACAACAGTGTGCCAAATATTTCTCATCTGTGGCTAACAACAAAGCGGCAGGATGCTCCAGGGTGATGGTCCAGGAAACATGAGAGAACCTTCTTTAGATCTGAAGAACAAACAGACAAAATATTTCTGTGCTGAATGAAGTAAAGTGAAGACTGAGGCCTTGACACCCGTCAAAACAAACCGGAAAACTGCTTATAGTGTCCTGCTTGTTGCTATAGCAGGACCAGACATCTGTAGTGGGAGTCCTCCAAACAGGTAGAGATGATCCTGGAGACACCATAAAAAACGCCAAGTCAGGCAATTCAGGAATGTACAAAATTTCAAGCGGAGCACAAAATTCTAATCTGAATTATACAATAAAATTCTGATTTTATGCTTCTAATTCTACATGACCTAATAACCTGAAGATCTTTTTTTATTTCTAAAATAGAAATGTATTTTATCCACTTTCTGATATTGTCCCAATGTTTAAAAATTACGGAATATAAATCATGAAGATCCTGGTACTGGGGGGAACATCATGGAAGTTTGATTATAAAAATCCAACCACAGGTAAATGATCAATAACTGATTGTAAGGAAATGTAATCATTGCAACTGCTGAATAAAAGAAATCACTTGGAATCCTATTTATTAAAAAAAAAAATCTATCCATCCATCTATCTATCTATCCATCCATCTATCTATCTCCTATCTATCTATCTATCTATCTATCTATCTATCTATCTATCTATCTATCTATCTATCTATCTCCTATCTATCTATCTATCTATCTATCTCATATCTATCTCATATCTATCTATCTCATATCTATCTATCTCATATCTATCTCATATCTATCTATCTATCTATCTATCTCATATCTATCTATCTATCTATCTATCTCATATCTATCTATCTCACATCTATCTATCTATCTATCTATCTATCTATCTATCTATCTATCATCTATCTCATATCTATCTATCTATCTATCTATCTATCTATCTCATATCTATCTATCTATCTATCTATCTATCTATCATCTATCTCATATCTATCTATCTATCTATCTATCTATCTATCTATCTATCTATCTATCTATCATCTATCTCATATCTATCTATCTATCTATCTATCTATCTCATATCTATCTATCATCTATCTCATATCTATCTATCTATCTATCTATCATCTATCTCATATCTATCTATCTCACATCTGTCTATCTATCTATCTATCTATCTATCTATCTATCTATCTATCATCTATCTCATATCTATCTATCTATCTATCTATCTATCATCTATCTCATATCTATCTATCTATCTATCTATCTATCTATCTATCTATCTATCTCATATCTATCTATCATCTATCTCATATCTATCTATCTATCTATCTATCTATCTATCTATCTATCTATCTCATATCTATCTCATATCTATCTATCTATCTATCTATCTATCTATCCATCCATCTATCTATCTCCTATCTATCTATCTATCTATCTATCTCATATCTATCTCATATCTATCTATCTCATATCTATCTCATATCTATCTATCTCATATCTATCTCATATCTATCTATCTATCTATCTATCTATCTATCTATCTATCTATCTATCTATCTCATATCTATCTATCTCATATCTATCTCATATCTATCTATCTATCTATCTATCTATCTCATATCTATCTATCTATCTATCTATCTCATATCTATCTATCTATCTATCTATCTCATATCTATCTATCATCTATCTATCATCTATCTCATATCTATCTATCTATCTATCTCATATCTATCTATCATCTATCTCATATCTATCTATCTATCTATCTATCTATCTATCTATCTATCTATCTATCTATCTATCTATCTCATATCTATCTATCATCTATCTCATATCTATCTATCTATCTATCTCATATCTATCTATCATCTATCTCATATCTATCTATCTATCTATCTATCTATCTATCTATCTATCTCATATCTATCTATCATCTATCTCATATCTATCTATCTATCTATCTATCTATCTCATATCTATCTCATATCTATCTATCTATCTATCTATCTATCTATCTATCTATCTCATATCTATCTATCTATCTATCTATCTATCTATCTATCTATCTATCTATCTAAACAGGGAAAGGCAAGGCAGCACAACCTGTGTTGGTTCTGGGTGCAAAGTCTGTAAACTCCGTGGCAAAGGATCCAAATAGTTTCAGGAAAGGCAGCAGCACTCCAATGTGAAGTCAAAACAGGGTGATCTTTATTTTCAAAGGTGCGACGTTTCGGTGAGCATTTCACCTTTTTCAAGCATACAAACAGTGGCCGGCATGTGCAATAAATAGACCTAATCACATTCCGATTGGTCAGTACAAACAAGGTGCAATACACATAAGTATACAAAATATTAGTGAAAAAATTACTATGATGCATTTTATAAAGGTATATAGAACTCACGTTACATTATCAGTGTAAAACAAGCAGTGACAAAGTGATTTAAAATAATGAAGGAACCTCCCGGTGTAGGACCGCCCCATCGTCAACAGCAATCATTCATAAAAACGAGATTGACCCGTAGTATCTGCTACAAAATAACATACCACACTCGAGGATTGGTGTCACGTGTTTAAAGACCGGAGGTAGAGCGTGTACCACGTGAGTGGGGTCGGTTGCCAACGGACGGCATCCAGGCGCATGCGCACTGCGCCATTCTAAGCCGCGGCGGCCATATTTGATTCGGGAGCCATGGCAATGGCTGGATATATCGAGGAGATAATGACGGTAAGTAAATCTATGTCCAAGCTGGCAGTCAGGGTCACATAACATTCACCCGATGGGTGCGTGTGAGCAATAGGGACTAGCGGAGCACAGAGGGGCCGCAAGTTAGCAGTCCCTCGTGCAATCGCTAATCGTCCCAGACACTCAGCATAAAGGACAAAGAACAGAAATATATAAAGAAGAATAAGGAAGGCCGTCGGGCCGTTGATGGGGTATCTTCAGTTGTAGCAGACAAGAGTATGGGTGTCGACTGGGGAAGCGGTCCCACCAAGGAGGAATCTAGAAGAGTGGAAACAAATAAAAATATTAGAGATATAACCGGAGAGGGGATCTCCCTCAAGAATAACAGCATGCTTAATACTTCGAAAAAATCATAAAAACGGCAGAACAGAGCGAACATTTAGGGCAGCAATTCTGACACATCATATTAATTCATTCAAGTTGAACTCAATATTAATCCCATGGGGCTGTAGTGTTCGGAGGCGATGAATCCATTCTAATTCTCTCTTTCTCAGCATCAGTTCTCTGTTCCCTCCCCTCCTGGGTACAGGAATATGGTCAATAAGCTGAAATTTGAGCTGAGATTCCTTATGTCCCTTTTCTGTGAAATGTCTGCTGACCGGCAGATCTAGTCTGCGTTTGCGTATGGTGTATCTATGCTGCGTGAACCTAGTCCTGAATTCGAGCGTAGTTTCACCAACATAGAGTAAATCGCAGGGACAAGATAATTTATAGACTACAAAGTCGCTGTTACAGTCGAGAAAATATTTAATACGATAAGTAATGTCATCATGAACGAATGTGTCACCCCGGATGGCATACGAGCAATTTATGCATGAACGACATGGGAAGCAACCTGTTTTGGCGGGACCGCTGATGGTCCTTTGTATAGTTTTACCAAGGGGACCCACATCAGATTTGACAAGACGGTCTCTAATATTTTTAGAGCATCTAAACGAGAGTAAAGGGGGATGAATGAATTCAGGGACACCGGAAGGTTCACTGGTCAGAATCCGCCAGTGTTTCCGTATTACTTTAGAAATTTTGTCACTATTGTCGTTAAATGTGGTGACAAAGGGAATTCTAGTGGTTAATTTCTCTGACTTGTTAGGAGACAGGAGCTCAAAGTGATTTTTGTTGTTGGCAATATTCAAATTTTTTTCAATAACCTTTCTAGGGTATCCCCTGCTACGAAATTTAGAAATCATTTTATCAGTATTCTTACGATACTTATTATCATCAGAGGAAATCCTCTTAACCCTGAGGAATTGACTCAGGGGTAGGGAATTAATCATGGCCCGAGGATGGCTGCTCTCATATCGCAGAATGGTGTTCCTGTCTGTCGGCTTCGTGTACAGATCTGTGCACAGGCCCCGATCCGTCCGTATAACCTGCACATCCAGGAACTGAACCATCTCTGTAGAGTGGACAAGAGTAAATTTAATGTCAGGATCGATGGTGTTGAGAAAAACATGGAAGTCACATAGTTCCTGGGCCGAGGCGGTCCAGAGGAGGAACACATCATCTATGTACCTCCACCACTTCAGAACATGTCGAAAGTGGTGGGATACATAGATCGAGTCCTCCTCCAGAGCCGCCATGACCATGTTGGCGTAACTGGGAGCCATATTTGCTCCCATGGCAACCCCCTTCAATTGAACATAGAAATCTTTACCAAAGAGAAAATAATTATTGTGTAACACTAATTCCAGTAGTTTCATAATGAAAATGATTTCCTGTTCTTTGAAGTCAGAGAGTCGTAGAGCCCTCTCCACAACTTGCATACCAAATTGATGTCTGATAGAAGTATACAATGACAAGTCGTATTATGTGGCTGAGATCCGCCGCCAACTAAGTGACGAATCCACTTACAAACACGTTACACAAGATCCCAAATTTGAGCTGGGACGTAGAATCAAATTCATTCTGGACATGGCATTACAATCTGGGACTATTAGTGAGGATATGCATAAATATTTATTTGTTAATAATCCGGTCACTCCAGTGATATATATCCTACCCAAAATTCACAAAAATCTTCAACAGCCCCCCGGACGACCAATTGTCTCCGGTAACGATTCCATCTTCTCACATATCGCCATTTTTCTTGATCGTGTTCTTCGACAATATGCCACACAAAGCCAATCGTATGTACAAGACACCTCTGATTTTCTCACTAAACTTCATGACACTAAGATTAATGACATGTCTACTCTTATTCTAGCCTCTTTTGATGTCACATCATTGTATACTTCTATCAGACATCAATTTGGTATGCAAGTTGTGGAGAGGGCTCTACGACTCTCTGACTTCAAAGAACAGGAAATCATTTTCATTATGAAACTACTGGAATTAGTGTTACACAATAATTATTTTCTCTTTGGTAAAGATTTCTATGTTCAATTGAAGGGGGTTGCCATGGGAGCAAATATGGCTCCCAGTTACGCCAACATGGTCATGGCGGCTCTGGAGGAGGACTCGATCTATGTATCCCACCACTTTCGACATGTTCTGAAGTGGTGGAGGTACATAGATGATGTGTTCCTCCTCTGGACCGCCTCGGCCCAGGAACTATGTGACTTCCATGTTTTTCTCAACACCATCGATCCTGACATTAAATTTACTCTTGTCCACTCTACAGAGATGGTTCAGTTCCTGGATGTGCAGGTTATACGGACGGATCGGGGCCTGTGCACAGATCTGTACACGAAGCCGACAGACAGGAACACCATTCTGCGATATGAGAGCAGCCATCCTCGGGCCATGATTAATTCCCTACCCCTGAGTCAATTCCTCAGGGTTAAGAGGATTTCCTCTGATGATAATAAGTATCGTAAGAATACTGATAAAATGATTTCTAAATTTCGTAGCAGGGGATACCCTAGAAAGGTTATTGAAAAAAATTTGAATATTGCCAACAACAAAAATCACTTTGAGCTCCTGTCTCCTAACAAGTCAGAGAAATTAACCACTAGAATTCCCTTTGTCACCACATTTAACGACAATAGTGACAAAATTTCTAAAGTAATACGGAAACACTGGCGGATTCTGACCAGTGAACCTTCCGGTGTCCCTGAATTCATTCATCCCCCTTTACTCTCGTTTAGACGCTCTAAAAATATTAGAGACCGTCTTGTCAAATCTGATGTGGGTCCCCTTGGTAAAACTATACAAAGGACCATCAGCGGTCCCGCCAAAACAGGTTGCTTCCCATGTCGTTCATGCATAAATTGCTCGTATGCCATCCGGGGTGACACATTCGTTCATGATGACATTACTTATCGTATTAAATATTTTCTCGACTGTAACAGCGACTTTGTAGTCTATAAATTATCTTGTCCCTGCGATTTACTCTATGTTGGTGAAACTACGCTCGAATTCAGGACTAGGTTCACGCAGCATAGATACACCATACGCAAACGCAGACTAGATCTGCCGGTCAGCAGACATTTCACAGAAAAGGGACATAAGGAATCTCAGCTCAAATTTCAGCTTATTGACCATATTCCTGTACCCAGGAGGGGAGGGAACAGAGAACTGATGCTGAGAAAGAGAGAATTAGAATGGATTCATCGCCTCCGAACACTACAGCCCCATGGGATTAATATTGAGTTCAACTTGAATGAATTAATATGATGTGTCAGAATTGCTGCCCTAAATGTTCGCTCTGTTCTGCCGTTTTTATGATTTTTTCGAAGTATTAAGCATGCTGTTATTCTTGAGGGAGATCCCCTCTCCGGTTATATCTCTAATATTTTTATTTGTTTCCACTCTTCTAGATTCCTCCTTGGTGGGACCGCTTCCCCAGTCGACACCCATACTCTTGTCTGCTACAACTGAAGATACCCCATCAACGGCCCGACGGCCTTCCTTATTCTTCTTTATATATTTCTGTTCTTTGTCCTTTATGCTGAGTGTCTGGGACGATTAGCGATTGCACGAGGGACTGCTAACTTGCGGCCCCTCTGTGCTCCGCTAGTCCCTATTGCTCACACGCACCCATCGGGTGAATGTTATGTGACCCTGACTGCCAGCTTGGACATAGATTTACTTACCGTCATTATCTCCTCGATATATCCAGCCATTGCCATGGCTCCCGAATCAAATATGGCCGCCGCGGCTTAGAATGGCGCAGTGCGCATGCGCCTGGATGCCGTCCGTTGGCAACCGACCCCACTCACGTGGTACACGCTCCACCTCCGGTCTTTAAACACGTGACACCAATCCTCGAGTGTGGTATGTTATTTTGTAGCAGATACTACGGGTCAATCTCGTTTTTATGAATGATTGCTGTTGACGATGGGGCGGTCCTACACCGGGAGGTTCCTTCATTATTTTAAATCACTTTGTCACTGCTTGTTTTACACTGATAATGTAACGTGAGTTCTATATACCTTTATAAAATGCATCATAGTAATTTTTTCACTAATATTTTGTATACTTATGTGTATTGCACCTTGTTTGTACTGACCAATCGGAATGTGATTAGGTCTATTTATTGCACATGCCGGCCACTGTTTGTATGCTTGAAAAAGGTGAAATGCTCACCGAAACGTCGCACCTTTGAAAATAAAGATCACCCTGTTTTGACTTCACATTGGAGTGCTGCTGCCTTTCCTGAAACTATCTATCTATCTATCTATCTATCTATCTATCTATCTATCTATCTATCTCATATCTATCTATCTATCTATCTATCTATCTATCTCATATCTATCTATCATCTATCTCATATCTATCTATCTATCTATCTATCTATCTATCTATCTATCTATCTATCTATCTCATATCTATCTATCTATCTATCTATCTATCTATCTATCTCATATCTATCTATCTCATATCTATCTATCTATCTATCTATCTATCTCATATCTATCTATCTATCTCATATCTATCTATCTATCTATCCATCTATCTATCTATCTATCTATCTCATATCTATCAGATGGAGGCTGGTGCTGGATTATTTATTTTATTTGTTAGGCTATCTCTCTTCCAGAAATAAGCCACATACATGTGCCGAGGACTGGTACACAGGAGCGAGTGAGCTGACACATTTGTTTGCTTTCTATTGCTATTGCTCCTATAGTATCACACCCATCTCTTTCCTGCAGCTTAGCTCTGGTTCATAGTTAGCCCATTGTGATTGACAGCTTCTTACACTGATCATCTGCTGTTGCTTAGATTTGTGAGTTCTGGCCCATTCACTATTTAGAGCGCGTTCTGAGATTACATAAAAGTCCTGCCACCCTATTTAAGGTGCTGAATATAAGTACATAATTCAGTTTTATATTTATGATTTTGTACCTTGTTTGCTCTCTCTGTTGTGACCTGGCTTGGCGACCATTCTTCTGTTTTTATTGTTTTCTATTTGTCTATGAGTTTTGCACTTTGGCATAGAGATGGATCATCAGTTGTTCTGTACCACCTAGGGAACAAAAGAATAGCATGCTGTTGGGGCTATTAGGCCTATTAATCTATCTATCTATCTATCTATCTATCTATCTATCTATCTATCTATCTATCTATATATCTATCTATCTATCTATCTGTCCAGCATTCAAGAAACAGGCAGATTTTCCACTTTTAATTAGTGAGCTGTCCATTTTTTAATACTTCTTATACTACATTGAAGGAGCTACCAACCAACTTTTCGCAATCCATATCCATTCAAAAATTAGAAATGAGAGAAATATTGCTAATTTAGCTTGTAAAATTGTCCCAATATCAACATAATAGAAAGATAGAGTGATAGACAGATGATAGATAAATAGATACGAGGTAGATTATATACCATATATACTTGAGTATAAGCCTAGTTTTTCAGCACAAAAAAATGTGCTGAAAATCCAAACTCGGCTTATACTCAAGTAAAAAAAAATCAAAACTCACCTTTCTGGCTTCCCTCGCTGTTGGCTATATACTGGGGCAGGTGGCTGGCTATATACTGGGGCAGGGGGCTGGCTATATACTGGGACAGGGGGCTGGCTATATACTGGGGGATATGGGCTGGAAGGCTATATACTGGGGGGTAGGTGCTGGCTATATACTATGGGACAGGGTCCGGCAGGCTATATACTGGGGAGACTGTGACCAATACATTTCCACCCTCGGCTTATACTCGAGTCAATAGGTTTTCCCAGTTTTTTTGTGGTAGAATTAGGGGCCTCGGCTTATACTTGGGTCGGCTTTTACTCGAGTATATGCGGTATATATATAAATATATATATATATATATATATATATATAATCTATTTATTTTGTATTGATTTATCGATCATCTGTATGATATATATATATATATATATATATATATATATATATCATATCTATCTATCATCTGTCTATCACTCTATCTTTCTATTATGTATCCATCTCCCATCTATCTATAGTAACAGTGAGTTGCATGCTTCAAGGTTTACATTGGTTACTTAGGTGATAGATAAATATGACGGGATTCTCCACGAGGGCTTCTCACAATGGCCGCCTCTGTCTGAGCTGTTAGTATAGCAATGTATGTGCTTTTATGTCTGGAGCCCGCTGCACCATATGTCACCGTGGTAACTGCTGTTTCTAAAAGCAAACCCTAGATGCATGATTTCAGAAACACAAAGAGTGGTATATGCTGGTACAAGAAAATATATGTCAACTTGTGGCGGCAGCTTCCTGGATTCCTGAAAAGCGCCGGTCGCGAAGAAAAACTGTTAATCCATGAAGAAGGAAGGATAAAAAAGTTATACTTTCAGGAGGTTTTGACAGTATATTTCTTTCTACTGTGCTTTTTGCTGTAGTTCTATTACATAAGGTTAAGTAAGCACAGTAATAACAGTAAATGGCCAATATTTCATCATTAGGATAGCCAATTTTATCATATAGTTAATATAAATAAAATCTACCTGCATCCAGCCCTTAGTATGTCAGGCGGTGTATATATCAGCCATTGGGATGTGGATTCCTTGTGTCACCTCAATGGGGTTAACTCCAGGGTCGGCGCAGCACTGACCATACCCGGGCAAGTGCCGGGGCCCAGAGCTGCTGGGGGGGTCCACATAAGCCTGTAGATGAGTAATCCATGAGGGTGAGTGGGGCTTTATATAAAATAACCACGAGGGGACTGATTGGTATGATAAAATAAGGAATATTTTAGGGAACAGGAGACTTTTAGTTTCTGAATTTTAATGCCACCATAGGAGTTCACTGCTAAGGGACTCACAGAGACTCGGTTACCCAGGGGCCTATTGAAACCTGGAGCCGACTCTGGTTAATCCCACGAGCAATATCCTAGTGTCCAGGTCAGTGTTTCTTCCTTTCACCCATATATAAGGATTTGGACTTTGCTGTGACAAGGACATAAAGATACAAAGTCCTAGTGTATGTAAAAGCTTTTCTCAGCAGGTTAGAGTAAAATAATGCAAGGCAACTGGGGTCAGGATAGAGAAAGGTCAGAGACAGTCCAAAATCAGGAAACAGCAATCCCAGAACCAAAGAACCACCATCTGGCAACAGCAGAGGACACATGGCCATGATGCAATAAATGTGATCATCCGGAAAAGTTCAGGAAGGGGATCCACAAGGGAGACCAGGACAGTGGTGGTTGTGCCACCAGAGAAGTTGACACTCCTACGGTTATCCCACTATGATTCATGTAGGAACACCATTACTAAAACCGGCCCATTTGAAAGGACTTTCAGCTGCAGAAAAATCTCAGAAATATCTACATCTTAATTTTCCTAGAGTAGTCCAAGTGGCCATATCCAAAAAGTTGAACAAGGTTAAAAGATTGTAACTAGCTTCTCATAATTCTCCAATGTTGTTCCTCAGCACCAACCTTGAGGCATCCAATGAAACTGTAGATTCACCAATCTCCTGGCAAGATCTTCATGGCCAACCTACAAAGATCTACAAGCGCCAGACTCAGTCCTAGGATGGGCCCAAGCACCGAGGCACTTAGGAGTCCTCTCTTTTATATCTCAAAGCTTAGGGGTTATTGCCATTATATTGTTAAGCTTAGAAGTCCAATTAAAAAAATCTCAAAGCTTAGGAATCCTCTCCATTGTAGCTTAAAGTTTAGGATGCCTCTCCATTACAATGCTAAGCCTTAGAGCTCCCTCTATTACTTTCTTAGCTGGGGAGTCCTCTACATTAGAACCCATTGTAGCCACCACTCTATTACAATGCTTGGCTTACCAAATCCAAATCCAAAAACTGTTCATATTGGTTCGATTTAAATGCAGATGATGACTTTGGCAATGGTATTTAAATGGTTGTTGGCATTAATCACTGGTATTACTGGTAGGGTGGAGCCAGACCCCAACCCAGACTCAAACTTCTAATGGGTCCAGGGAACATGTAGTGCCAAAGTTCAGCAAGGACCCAAACCTGCCTTTTTGGGTCCACTCAGTACTACTCTCTATTACAATGCTAAGCTTAAGCTTAGGAGTCCTCCCTTTACATTGCTTGGATTAGGATATTGCTGTTCTTCATTACATCACTCAGGTTATAAGTTTTGGGTTTGGATTTTACAGGAGTTTACAGGACACTGATTCCTACGGCTTACATGGATGTCGGTGATGGGGATGGTGACTTTGAAACTCAAACAAATGCTTAACCCTGTCATGTCACATGAAGTTACACCAAGAGACAACCTCGGCTCATCTGCACTGATACACTGGGACCTGCTGCATCTGTATATTCCAACGTATTAACCTCTTATGATAACACTTCAGATCTGGTATTCGCTGCCATCATTATGTATTCTTTGAAGTGGTTTCTTTCAGGTGGATGAAAGATAAAACACAGTCTGTGGTTTCATGAAGTCTTGAGAAATGCAAAAGCGAACAAACTGCAGGGTTTCCTTGGAGGAACCTTGCCGATTTCTTACACAGATAATGGTAATAATTCTGGGGAATAATGTGGGGGTTCCTGTGTGTAATGAGGTGGCTTCACTGTTATGTAGGTGTTTGATAGTGTAGTAGGACATGTTTTAATATATATTTTTCTTTGTGATGTAGTAGATTCTTGTATGATGCAGAGCTCCAGTGCTCTGTGTCTCCCCTGCCTTGCTCTGCACTAGATCTCTGTACAAGCAGTAGCACTGATTCTGTGTCCTAATTGGCTGAGTGGCTTGTGCACGTTCACGTGAATGCTCAAATTGTTATTGTTTAAATTAAGGTATATATTTATTTACAAAGGACACGTAAATGAAATTCTTTACTGTCAAGATGTGGAGTTCCACGGCATGGATGGCCAATCTACGGGTAAAGGAGATATAAAAAAGGGGAGTCAGAGGGTAAGCCTGGGGTGTCCTCGGATATGTGAGTAGCTTAATAAATAATAAAGCATAACAGGGCTCACCTCAGGAATTGTTATTGGCATCATTGCCCTTAGCTGATGTCACAACCAGGAAGTCCCGCCCACTTCAGAAAAAGCTGAGATTTTATTACAGATAGCCTCATATATCTATTAGCTCTATATCTCAGGATAGGAAGAAGCCAGAAGCATGATACAGATATCATTGGAATGGTTGTCAATAGCTGTCTTCAGTTGTGCTAAAACTAATTTTTTTCAAGTAACTTTACAGTTACACTTCAAGTTAACCATAAATATCTGTGGGTCCTATCACAGATTTAGGATATAGGGGCTTTAAGCCTAAATATTTCCTCCACCGTTGTTATGCTCCGACACCCTCTACCTTCTTACCATGGAGATATCCTTTGTGAAGCAACCTGTAAAATTCCGGAGATTCTGACGGGATTCCGATGACGCGCACCACGCGGCTTTATTTTCCAGGGTCTGAGTAAGGAGACAGCTGCTTTTCATAGGGACGTGTTGATTTGATGCTTCTTTCGACAACAAGCTGCCAATGAACCGCAAGTCTTTGAAGAGGATGAAAAGTATTTTCCTTCTGAACTTTGCTCCGACTTTTCTCTTTGTTCATCATTTTTTTTTCTTTAAATTACTGTTGGAGTTTTTGCATTTTTCATGCTTCTTTTTGTTTGTTTGTTGCATTGCTAAGCAACCACATTAGATAAAAACTAAAGTATGGCCCGGAATGCATGAATCCATCATCTTCTTTCTTTATTGGTATCAATTTACATTGCTTTACAAAAAACTACTCTTATATGTTTGTATATTACAATAAATATAACATATGTTTTCATGTTTATCAATATTTTGCTTTATAAAAGTGATAGTCAATATATGAATATTGTACTTAAAGGGATTCTAAAAGGGGTCATAATGAAAAAGTAATTACCGCTCCCCCTCCAGTAGGCACTCTGTTAGTGTCGCTCTTGTTGTACACCACAGAAAACACTAGAGGAGGTCACCCAGGCTTTCATTGGCTGTAGACGCGGGGGTCACCAGAGCACACCAAGCACCACAAGCAGAACTGATACCACCTGGTACCTACCTTTGAGGCAGTACATTGCACCACTAAGTGGCCCATACAGAGGGTGTCTGATTAGTCTTATCTACTTTCGTACCCAGTGGTGAGAACTTCTAGACTACACAAAAGTAAACCCTCTATCTTCTGTGGAAAACCTTAGTATTTTCCCAGGTCTCTTTTTTTTTCTATTGGAGGAGTTGTAACAATAAGAAAATTTTCACGCCAGCATGGCTCCTCGCCTGTTGTTATACTGAGGTCCAGCAGTGGATATCACATTGGCACTCCATACCCCCTATCCCCAAATAAAGAAATTTTCACTCCAGCATGGCTCCTCCCCGTTGTTATACTGAGGTCCAGCAGTGATATCACGTTGGCACGTCATATCCCCAAATAAAGACCACAACCACAGGCTGCAGCAGGAGCAAACTGTCAACACAGAATAAGGCCAAGCCTCTGTGTAGCATGAGGGCCGGCAGTGACAAAAGGTGACATGCTGGACCAGAGGGAAAGACCAAGGTAAGTTAAGTTTGGCAAAGGGTCCTCACAGCTTGGTTTCTGCAGCTTCAGGCTGAAAAAGTCATGGGCTGCTTGAGCAGTACTCCAAGGCAGGCTCTGGCTCTCCACTTAGTCTGGAACTTTCTAGCCACAGAGAATTTGCTGGGGGCAGAGAGTTCAGACCATCCAACCAGGGACCTTGTTACAGATGGAATTAACATGAGTAAACATGAAGGGTTAACCGAATTTTTCCGTTTTGCGCCAATTTTTCCTGTATTGCCCCGGGATTTCGGCGCATGCGATCGGATTGTGGTGCATCGGCCGTAAAAAAAAAACCTGACGTATTCGGAAAAACCGCAGCATTTTTTAAAAAAAAGTGTCACTCGACCGCGCTTACCTTCACCCACGATGGCTCGGTAAACTTCAGTGCATTCCGATGCTCTTCATCGCAGCAGCGACACCTGGTGGACGTCGGAGGAACTGCCTTAGTGAATCCCGGCAGGACCCGAATCCACCGCAGAGAACGCACCGCTGGATCGCGAATAGACGGGGTAAGTAAATCTGCCCCATATTATCTAGTAGGAGTGTAATATTTTGTGATGGCTGCATTGGCAGGACCATTACAGTAGCTCATTGCCAAAAAGTTAAAGCCTCCACATATCTCCTTCCTTACTTTCCTCTTAGGCACACATTCCAATGTTTAGTAAGATACTTTTGATAAATCTATTCCATCATTTCCAGATAGGCTACAACCAGTAGTCGTGATGCAGGTTGCAGCCCATCAAAGACTTTGTCATCCTTTCTGGACTGTATTGAATATGTACGATGAGCTATTGGAGTCCTCCTTAAAATAAAGCCAAGGTAAAGGTGGACACATGTGGAGAACTAAATCCTTATACACATAGCCAAAGACCACTGAGACATCTGTCTTTAGACCCCTCAATGCCTCACACAGATAAATCACCCCTAGACCACCCAAGAACACGCACTGATTCCACTTGTCAAGTTGTCAAGTTCCTCGACCACATTTCAACGAGAAAAAAAATTGTACAACTTTTCCTTTTCTTCTTTTTGTGCCGAACCGTAGACTTTTTGAGCGGTAATAATAAGAGATGACTGAACTCGGAAACTTACTTATAGAATCTATTCTTTTTTCCTTCTCGGTCTCAGAAAACACGTCTTGTCAAAACAAGTCTCGGGGCGACGCGTAACAGTTGTAAAATGCGTTGGCAGAGCAGGATGATTTCATTTTTTTGCTGCACAGAAGTTGTGTTTGACTGGTGTCACAGTAACATGTATTCAACACTTTCTTCACAGAGAATAAATGTGTAACTCTGGTAATAGGAAAGTTCTGATATGTCATGGGGACCTGTCAAATATCTCCATTAGTGAGGGGGGAGGGAGCACCAAGACGATGTGTCGGGAACACTAGCTGCTTCTAATACAATTACTCTGGAAATCTCAGTAAGCTTGCATTATAACTTTATATTAAAGCTATACGTTACCAAGAAAATTGTATTTGTGATAGAACTGGTGCATTTAAATACTTTTTATCTTTTATTCTTAAAGGGAACCTGTCACATCAAACATCTATTAAAAACCTCACCCAATACCTTACATACAAGTATAGAGGTTCCAATGTTTGTAATCCGGTTTCTATATGTTTCTGATGTTCACTAAAAGCAACTTTTATTCCTCTAGATTTCATTAATACATCCAGTCACGGAGGAGGGAGAGCTCCCAGATCCAGTCAAGCTCCTCCCACCTCAAAGTTTATCTCCTTAAAACACGACACCACCCCTTCTCCCTTCCCTTCTCACCACATCACTGCCCGCCCATTTGTAATACTGTAAATTTAGAGCATGCCCCTGTAATGAGTGTGTACAATGATGAGCCATTGAGACCACATTACGCATTAACACCCGTAATTGGGCTGACAGTCACACCCCCAGTAACACCCGTGATCAGAATTCAACTGGTTAAATGACACCGGTAAAGTTACCAGTAGCATTTCAATTGCGAGACAGCACTTATATGCCCGCGACGCTGCACATCGGCAATTTGGGGGGGTTGTCATGGGTAGAATCAACCATACCCAAAATGGCGCACACGTCATGGATCAATTTAAATGCCACCCATGGCTTTGCTGGGGCTTTTAAACAGTTAAAGTTATTACTCTGTAATAACTTTATGTAAAGGGGTGAGCCCTCGTCATACAGACATGGGGTCTGCTGCATATTGCAGCAAACACCCACTGCTAACACCCGCGATCGGTGCTAGTGTTAACCCTTAGCTGCTGCCAATAAAAAAAAAATAAAGTTAATAACTTTTTTTCAAGTCACTCCCCTTTCCCTATAAACTCATCTAAAAATAAACAAATTAAATAACAAACATGTACGGTATCACCAAGTCCCAAAATGTCTGGTCTATCAAAATAAAATAACAGTTATTGCCGTCATTGAGACCTGTAACAGAACATAGGTCTGAAACGCCACTTTTTCCCCATTTTGCAAAATACAAAAAATTTTACAAAAGTGATCAAAAATGGTAGCAATGAAAATCTCAGCTCATCTCACAAAATAGACACCTAACACCTTACACAGCTTTGTACACCGAAGTATGAAAAAGATATTAACGACACAAGATGGCGAAACAACAAGGTTTTAATTTTTTTAAATGTACAGGCAGTCCGGGGGTTACGTAGAAAGCAGGTTCCATAGTTTTGTTCTTAAGTTGAATTCTTATGCAAGTCGAGACCGTATATTTTATCATTGTAGATCCAGACATCTTTTTTTTTTTTTGCCCCGGTGACAATTGGAGTTTCAAATTTTTTTGCTGTAATTGGACCAAGGATTATCAATAAAGCTTCATTAAAGACACCTTAGACCGTCTGTAAGTCCGGTGTCCTTAAGTAGGGGACCACCTGTATTAAAACACAATAAAACTTGTATAGAGTGCCATGATTGTACTGAACCAAAAAATAAAGTGGAGATGTTATTTGAAGTACACAGTAAAAGTTGTAAAAAAGTGGGACAATAAGAAAAAGGTACAAATGCATTTTTACCCCGATTTTACCACATTTGGAATTTTTTGCTTTCCAGTACATGACATGGAATAATACATTCCATCACTGCAAAGTTGTCACACAGGAACAAGCCCTCATACAGCTCTGTACATGGAAAAATGAAAAAGTTAGGGATCTTTGAAGTAGGGAGGGAAAAATGAACAATAAAAAGTCTGCGTCCTTGTGGGTTTCAAGTACAAAGAATTCCTAGGACTCCTCCTGGTCTTATCTTTATCCAACAATGAATTACAATAATAACCTTTGGCCTCAGTCACATAATAGAAAATTGTGTGTAAAATTTTGTTATAATATGTCAATCTATTTGATTGATTTAAACTTGAAAAATAAGGTTATTGTGATCCCTAAATCCAAATTTCAATAAATGACATAAATAAATCTCATTCCAATATTATTAATATCCTTTCCGGAACAGAAATGATCATTTTAACCTAAGGGTTGGTTTATAATAACTACATATTTTGCAGGTCTAGACTCCAGATACATTATATATGCAAGACTGTTAAGGGTAATGTCACACTGTGGCAATGAACAGAGGACTCCTTGTTACTACTGTGCTAAGTGACCTTTAAGAATTCCCTGTTGTGTTTCTATGGTAACAATTCAACTTTCACATAACATCAAATTCTTTAAATTGACAGGTCATTCAGCTTCAGATGTTCCGTTAGGGTCTATGTAAACTATTGGGTTACATGCGATTGTGCGATTGAAGAAGACATGTACTGGAACTAGGAAGACCCTTAAAATCTTGGTGAGAACATTGGGGCTCATTAACTTAGGGTCGCGGATCGCACTTTCGTCGGACTGTTCCTGTGCCTTTTTTGGGATTTGCGCAGCTTTGACAGGTATTAAACAGGTGCCTGCGCTGGGATTGTGTCGCACCCGATCGGTTTTAGGCACAGCTGGGATGGTTTCCATGTGACACAAATCGGGGGGCGTGCCGTCGGATGATCCATCTGATTCGGATTGAGCACGGGATTTAACTTTTAAATTGTGCCAAAAGCCCATGCACTTACATGCACCAGGAAGAAGAAGGTGAACTCCGGTGGACCTGAGCGGGGAAGTGACACATGCAGGATATCGGGTGCACAATCGCGGCACAGTGCATTATTGTCAGACAATGCACTTTCGTGAACTCCTCCGGACGGAGCCCCATTATCTGGGTCTAGACTTTTTAGTCACTTTCTATATGATTATGTTTCTCGTCAGGTCACAATAAGGGTGGAAAACCCCCCAAAAAGGGGTGAACAATGTGTTCTTGCGGACAATGGATGAGGGCACTGGCGGAACATCAGATTCCGAATACATGACAAGTCCATTGCATTTTGGAAATTCAGAATATTATTGAGGAAAATTCTGAATCTGGAATCATTTGCTATGAATGTTGTTGGCCTTTCTACTGATATATATGAAGCTACACAAATAACCTGGTGCAGATAGTAGAAGCTTATTCTCACCTACAACAACCCCGATCCTGGATGTGTAACTGATTATTATTCCTTCTCAACTGGAGAAACTGAATTCATCATCAGACTAATAGAATGGGTGCTGAGTTAGCACTATTCAGGTCAGAGATTACATGAGCACTAGACATATCAAAGGAGAGATTGATTTTGTATACATATCCTTAAAGGGGTAAAACATGTCTGCTTCCTTCCAAAAACAGCGCAACACCTGACCATGGTTTGTGCCAGAATTGTAAATCAGCTCCATTCATCTCTATGCAGAAATCACAATCCATGGTCAGGTGTGGCGCTGTTTTTGGAAGGAAGCAGACATGTTTTTCAACCTTCAGAAAACCCCTTTAAATAATGGAAGGCTAAGGAGGATAGAATTACAAAAATATTAGACAATGGGGCAGATTTACTTACCTGGTCCATTCGCGATCCAGCGGCGCATTCTGTGCTGTGGATTCGGGTCCGGACGGGATTTATTAAGGCAGTTCCTCCGCCGTCCACCAGGTGACGCTGCTACGCTGGAGTCCGCTGGAATGCCCTGAAATTCACCGGCCTATTCCTAGTGAAGGTAAGTGCAATTTTCGCAACACATTTATTTTTTTAAATGCGGCGGGTTCTCCGAATCCATCGGGTTTCCGTCGCATGCATGCCGGCGCCAATGCGCAAATCGGAAATATTCGGGTAACACGTCGGGAAAACGCGAATCGGGCCCTTAGTAAATGACCCGAGCGCAGTGTCTTCTGAAAAGTTAGCAGATGTTCAGAACATCTGCAATGTGTTCTTCACTGTTCCTTCTGTGCTCGGGCTGGGCTGTGATGTGATCAGGGTCGGACTGTTGGTCCTGCTCCAGCCCGCTCCGCTCCAGCCTCCACTTCAGCCGCCGCTCCTCTCCTCCATGCCCGCTCCGTTTCGCTCCAGCCCCTGCTCCGCTCCCCCATGCCCGCTCCAGCCCCCGCTCTACTCCTCCATGCCCGCTCCAGCCCCCGCTCCGCTCCTCCATGCCCACTCCGTGATGCCCGCTCCACTCCTCCATGCCCGCTCCGCTCCTCCATGCCCGCTCCGTGATGCCCGCTCTGCTCTTCCATGCCCGCTCCAGCTGCGCTCCTCCATGCCCACTCCGCTCCTCCATGCCCGCTCCAGCCCGGCTCCGCTTCTCCATGCCCGCTCCAGCCTGACTTCAGCCTCCGCTCCTGCATGCCGCATCCAGCGTTGGTGCTTGTGTCTTCGGCTAAGTTAGCAGATGTTTGGAACATCTGCAATGTGTTCTTCACTGTGTTCTTTCACTGATTTCTTCACTTAAATGATCCTGTGTTCACTGTTTTAATTGTATTCTTCACTGTTCTTCACTGTCTTTTCTTAATTAAACGCTCGATCTCAAGCAGGGGTATACTCGCTCATCTCTAGTCACAGCCTCTCCCAATAATGAAATGCCCAGCAACCTCCACAGTAATGCAATGGCCAGCAGCCTCCCCCAATAATGAAATGCCCAGCAGCCTCCCCGAGTATTGAAGTGTCCAGCAACCTCCTCCAGTAATGAAATGACCAGCAATCTCCCCTGTAATGAAGTGCCCAGCAGCCTCCCTTCACTAATAAAATTCCCAGCAGCCTCTCCCAGTAAGGAAATGTCCAGAAACCTCCCCAGTAGCAAAATTCCCCATGCAGCCCTCCCAGGAATGAAATGCCCTATGCAGCCTTCTGCAAAATTGAAATGTCCAGAAGCCTCCCCCCAGTAATACAATGCCCCATTCAGGCAACTCCAGAATAGAAATTCCCCATGTAGTGCCCCCCCCTCCCCCAGTAATTGAATGCCCCACACAGCCTCTCCAACAATGAAATGCTCTACAGCCGCCTTTCCCAGTAAAGAAATTTTTCTTGCTAATAAGTGTGTCTCTTCTCACTTGTTTTTTATGATGAAAAGCTCGACTTATACACAAGCATATACAATATGTACTTTTGTACTTTTGCTACATAATTAGGTGAACTACTTTAAGAAGTAAGCCCTGCCTGCCCTGGTAGCATACATCTAGCACTGGGAGTGGCAGGAAAGAGGTTATAAACAGGGACCACCCCTGAGCCATGTGATCAGTCAGTGCTTGGTCATAGCTAACATGTTACATAATAATAATAATAATTCTTTATTTATAATAATAATATTAATTCTCTAATTCTTTATTTATATAGCGCACACAGATTCCATAGCGCTGCACAAAGCATGTCCAAATTATCCTTATGTTCGATGGGTCAGTAAGGTTACAGCGATATCCCATTTATATAGCTTTTTTATGTTTGAATTGTTCTACAGAATGAAAACTCAGTTGCAGAGAAAA
This sequence comes from Engystomops pustulosus, assembly GCF_040894005.1. Taxonomy (NCBI): domain Eukaryota; kingdom Metazoa; phylum Chordata; class Amphibia; order Anura; family Leptodactylidae; genus Engystomops; species Engystomops pustulosus. The sequence goes on from NC_092412.1 coordinate 243,405,134, forward strand.
ATCCCTTGATTTTGCATTGCGGTCTACTAAGCAGCGTAATGTTTTATTATTTGTTGTATTAGCTGTTTTAGGGGGTTTTTTTTTTGCAGGACACAATGGGGCACATTTACTAAGGGTCTGAATCACGTTTTTCCGCCGGGTTTTCCGAATTTTTCTGATTTGCGCCGAATTGCCCCAGGATTTTGGTGCACACGATCAGATTGTGGCGCATCGGCGCCGGCTTTCACGCGACAGAATTCAGGAGGCGTGGCCATCGGAGAACCCAACGGATTCGGAAAAAAACAGCCAGTCCCCTGTATATAGCCAGAAAGTCTCCTGTATATAGCCAGCCAGTCCCCTGTATATAGCCAGAAAGTCTCCTGTATATAGTCAGCCAGTCCCCTGTATATAGCCAGCCAGTCTCCTTTATATAGCCAGCCAGTTCCCTGTATATAGTCAGCCGAGTATAGAGTTTATTTTTTATATACCCGAGTATAAGCTGTTCGGTGATTTTTCAGCAAATAAATTGTGCTGAAAAACTCAGCTTATACTCGATTATATACCGTATCACAACTTTTGTATAAAATGTGTACTTTTAATTTTAATGCATATTATCCAAATAATCGAAAGATTTCTGAACATTCCATTGTATGAGTTGTAAATTAGATGTAGGAGAATAAACTCGTACCGGGACTTTCCCCATATTGAAAAGTTTAGGAAATGTTTCATTTTAAATTAGTAGAGTATATGATTCTATTCAGATCCACTTGTACGGAGCTCTTGATCTTCAGTGTAAGCACATTGGATGGATTCCTCCGGGGCATTACCAATCAATTTAATAATTTTGAGTGATTATAATGAAATTCACGGTAGACGACTTTTCCCATGACCTTTGTAAGAGCAGCAGACTTCTCTTCTTCTGTCCTGATTAAGTTTCTTATATTTCACGGTGCTTTTCTTTGCATTGACCTTAGAAGTTCACAATCAGATCAGAGTTTATGCTACTGCTTCCAATCTTCTCTCGGAAAGTCATCAGTGACCTTATTCAGCACCAGAAACCTGATCGATAATGCTTGTAATCATAGGTTGTCTAAGGTTGTCCACCTAAATGGTATCTGAATTGGACATGTCATTAAAGGTTCATGGTTGTAGTAGACCTGGCAATCGGTGCTGGTCCAATTGTAATAAACAAATAAATTTTTGGAGGGTCTTAATAAAGAGATTATCTGGTACAATGGTATCATAGTAGATTGAATAAAGGTAAGTGAAGGTAAATAATAGTTGGAAAAGGCCACAGGTCCATCAAATCCAACCTATAATCCTAGACTGTAGGGACCTGTAGACCAGCACCCTCAAAACCGATGCTCTTGACCCGGGGATTTGCCAACCTCCAAAACAAATCTTTATTGAACGACAGGGACCATTAAATTGTTGTGGGTATGTGGGTAGGCCACAGCATTTATTTTTGGAAAAAAACCTTAGTTAATAAGTAACAAAACATTTAAAGTGCAAAACAGTTGAAAAACAAGAAAAAACAATTCTTCGTAGAAAAAACCTTCGCCCGAAATGTCGGCTGCTGGACGGCAGACATCATGTGGGGGCCTTCCTTTTGCCTACGGGCATGTGAAACTCCGCCAATGCTGTGACATCTGAAAAGACAGAGAAAACAGCCAGAAACCGGAATGCCGAGGAAACCTGAAAAGAAATATATCCTGAGGGCAGGGTGGGTGGGTGACTTCTCGCCGCTTGGTCCAGGCAGAAGGAAAGAGGACCCCCCCATGTGCCCCCAATGTTTTTAAAACCACGGGGCGGGCTCTGCAAGCCGGCCCCCCACCTCCTTTAGTTACTGCCCAAAAAAGAGGGGCCAATCGCCTCCTTCTGCATCCATTAAAATTAAATAAAATCCCCCTACAGTCCCCCGCCCCTTCTCTATTTGATTTGGGGCTAGTGATTACATACAGTGTTGATGTATAAGAAGGCAAAAACCCAATAAAGCAGATCTAGGGAAAAAAAAACAAAAAAATCTTCCTAACATGGCAGAGTAAATTGCTGGATCAAGGACCCCTTAAAAAAAAGGAAGTTCCCATACAATGTGATGATTTTTGATCCAACCCAGTCCCTCAAATTAAAATGTTGATAAATAATGTCTGACTACAGCAAACGAGACAAGACCGGAAGGGACCGGCAATGGAAAAAAATGGATTAGAGAGATGAGCCACATCATCAATACTTTTCATGTAGTGAATGGGGCAATTTTGGTCCCGTTTTGCTGAAGATTCCACTAAGCTGGATTGGCAGCGCTCTAGGCTTGGTTCAGAAGAGCCTCATGTCTTCATCCGTGATATCCAGTACATGGAAAGCTAAAGAAGGGTCTTATATGCCCACCCACTTCATCCCCTAAATGCATTACGACGTACATACTCGCACCGATAGCGTGTGTTAACCATTTATCACCAGCATTTACAGGCATGGGTGCCACTATCTTCGCTTGGATCATCATGAGGGAGCGACGAATCATTCCTATGGCAGCCTGGGAAATGTGACTCCAGGAATTGTCATAGACAAAGATCTATAACTGTGTGCAGAAAGCACAAGGTTACAGATCCCTAGCAAGTCTCCCATATAGTGCAGTACAGTGGTATTCCAGTAAATGGTAGGAATGATCAGACTCCCAAGGAATAAAGTAGTACCCTTGGGGGGTCTAAAAAGTAGTAAAAAAAAGTAAAAAAAAAAAAAATAATACATTTAAAAAAAATAAAAATTCAAATCACCCGTTTCCCTAGAACTGATATAAAAATAAAAGAAAATAAAATAATAAACATCTTAAGTATCAATGTGTTCCAAAATGTCCGATCTATAAACACATAAAAACAATTATTCCTGTCACCCTGTAACGGAAAATAGCACCCAAATGTCCGAAATGCATCTCCATTTTGCAAAACATAAAAAACTTAATAAAAAGTGATCAAAATGTAGTACAGTCCCCAAAATGGTAGCAATGGAAAAATCATCATGTCCCGCAAAACAATTTATGGGGTTGTGTAGGATAAACAATATTTCTATATACATGGCTAGGGAGCTTAAAAAATAATAAAGAACATATACACACCTCACTCGTTTTGCCTCCGGCCATCACTGTTTGTATACAGAGACTGGCAGTGACGTTACGACTACTGCCACACGTCTGCTACAGCAGTAGTTTCAGGCTGTAGATTGTGTGCAGCAGTTGCTGTGACATCACTGCCTGTCTCTATATACAAACAGAGGCCCGGAAGACAAAAGCAACGGGAGAACGGGTCCGCCGGTGAAGGTGAGTATATGTTCTTGATTATTTTTTCAATCCTCCCTACCCCAGCCATGAATGATAAAATCTTTAAGCCTGGACAACCCCTTTAAATACTTGCCGAATCAACCATGACATTCTACGGGGACAAATACCATAGTAATAAAGATGGCTCCATTCTTGTCTGGTACCAACTTCTATTATGTCTTGTTTTTTATTCTTCCTATTCTTAACATTCAACAATGTTTAACCTATGACCTCCTAAACCTTGACCCTGTCCTTGTTTTTCTTCTATGGTGTTATCTTTTTGACAATTTACTGATAAGATTACCGAAATGTTATCATTCTTGCCCGTTTTGTTTTATATGCCTTTCTGCCCGTGACCAGTCTTGATGACCTTTGTTCTTCCCTTTAGACCCAAACTACTTTTTGTTCTATATAAAGTTTTCTTACTACATTTCGGGTAATGTTGGAATACATAGAGCTAAAATAGTCCTAAGGCCAACAAGGGTCTAATAGATGAATTGTGTGTCATCAGCCAATGCCAACATTTTTATGTTGATGTTGGAATGCCACCCACGTTATGACTTAAGAAATCTTGAACATCTGTCCTGAGAAACTACCGTGTATTTTATTTCGCAGAAAATTGTTCTGTTTTGGTAAATTTTTTGAAACCCGTTGTTTTTCTAACTTAAAAAAGTTAAAATTAAAAGCACATGATGCCACATAGAGAGCACATAGAATATTTTGAGGGGGAACACACTTGATGAATGTTTACCTTTAACTAATAAGTCAACCAAAGCATGAGAATATTGCTTCCTGACCTGAAGAGGAAACTGATGAAGTTGCCCGTAGGAAACCAAAGAATTACAAATGAATAACAGTTGTAGTTTGGACAAAAAAAAGTGGTCTGGCTCTCAGTACAGTTGGGAAGAATTCTCCAGCTTATGTATAGCCTATACAGTAGAGCAGTGATGGCGAACCTTTTAAAGACAGAGTGCCCAAACTACAACCAAAATCCACTTATTTACCCTGAAGTGCCAAGGTGGCATTTTAAGCAGTAACTTACTGTTACCTGTTCTTCCACTTCTTTCAATTGTATCGGTCGCCAGAGGGCACCAAAACAATTGAAAGAAGGTGGGCAAATTCAGACTATCATAGTAGCTTCTCTCCAGGGTCTCTCTGTACAGGAAGAATAGTGGGTGTAGCAGGATGACCTACAAAGATAACGCAGTTCTATTTACACCTTCTCACTTTTCACGCAGTTCCAAACAATAAATAAAGTGTCAATGTAAAATAAAGCTGAGAGCAGCATCTCTTAAATTGCTTAGGACTGCAGGAAGATTTGATAGATTTGGTAATGTTTGGTGAACTATGTCCTGGGGTGATGGCCTGGGTGCCCACAGAAAGGGCTCAGAGTGCCACCTCTGGCACCCGTGCCATAGGTTCGCCACCACTGCAATAAAGAATGGCTGGACCATTATACAAGCTCTTATACCTCATATGTCATCCCTTTATCCTCATATACTGTAAGCTCTTGTGTCACCCCTTTATCCTCATAGACTGTAAGCTCTTGTGTCACCCCCTCATCCTCATAGACTGTAAGCTCTTGTGTCATCCCTCATCCTCATAGACTGTAAGCTTTTATTTCACCCCCTTCATCCTCATAGGCTGTAAGTTCTTGTGTCACCCCTTCATCCTCATAGAATGTAAGCTCTTGTGTCGCCCCCTCATCCTCATAGACTGTAAGCTCTTGTGTCACCCCCTCGTCCTCATAGAGTGTAAGCTCTTGTATCACCCCCTCATCCTCATAGACTGTAAGCTATTGTGTCTCCCCTCATCCCTGCATAGACTGTAAGCTCTTTTGTCACTCCTTCATCCTCATAGACTTTAAGCTCTTGTGTCACCCCCTCATCCTCATAGACTGAAAGCTCTTGTGTCACCCCCTCATCCTCATAGACTGTAAGCTCTTGTGTCACCCCCTCATCCTCATATACTGTAAACTCTTGTGTCCCCCCTCATCCTCATAGACTGTAAGCTCTTGTGTCACCCCCTCATCCTCATAGACTGTAAGCTCTTGTGTCACTCCCTCATCCTCATAGACTGTAAGATCTTGTGTCACCCCCTCATCCTCATAGACTGTAAGCTCTTGTGTCACCCCCTTATCCTCATAGTCTGTAAGCTCTTGTGTCCCCCCTCATCCTCATAGACTGTAAGCTCTTCTGTCACCCCTCATCCTCATAGACTGAAAGCTCTTTTGTCACCCCCTCATCCTCATAGACTGTAAGCTCTTGTGTCACCCCCTCATCCTCATATACTGTAAACTCTTGTGTCCCCCCTCATCCTCATAGACTGTAAGCTCTTGTGTCACCCCCTCATCCTCATAGACTGTAAGCTCTTGTCACCCCCTCATCCTCATAGACTGTAAGCTCTTGTGTCACTCCCTCATCCTCATAGACTGTAAGCTCTTGTGTCACCCCCTCATCCTCATAGACTGTAAGCTCTTGTGTCACCCCCTTATCCTCATAGTCTGTAAGCTCTTGTGTCCCCCCTCATCCTCATAGACTGTAAGCTCTTCTGTCACCCCTCATCCTCATAGACTGAAAGCTCTTTTGTCACCCCCTCATCCTCATAGACTGTAAGCTCTTGTGTCACCCTCTCATCCTCATAGACTGTAAGCTCTTGTGTCACCCCCTCATCCTCATAGACTGTAAGCTCTTGTGTCACCCCCTCATCCTCATATACTGTAAACTCTTGTGTCACCCCCTCATCCTCATAGACTGTAAGCTCTTGTGTCACCCCCTCATCCTCATAGACTGTAAGCTCTTGTGTCACTCCCTCATCCTCATAGACTGTAAGATCTTGTGTCAACCCCTCATCCTCATAGACTGTAAGCTCTTGTGTCACCCCCTTATCCTTATAGTCTGTAAGCTCTTGTGTCCCCCCTCATCCTCATAGACTGTAAGCTCTTCTGTCACCCCTCATCCTCATAGACTGAAAGCTCTTTTGTCACCCCCTCATCCTCATAGACTGTAAGCTCTTGTGTCACCCCCTCATCCTCATATACTGTAAACTCTTGTGTCCCCCCTCATCCTCATAGACTGTAAGCTCTTGTGTCACCCCCTCATCCTCATAGACTGTAAGCTCTTGTCACCCCCTCATCCTCATAGACTGTAAGCTCTTGTGTCACTCCCTCATCCTCATAGACTGTAAGCTCTTGTGTCACCCCCTCATCCTCATAGACTGTAAGCTCTTGTGTCACCCCCTTATCCTCATAGTCTGTAAGCTCTTGTGTCCCCCCTCATCCTCATAGACTGTAAGCTCTTCTGTCACCCCTCATCCTCATAGACTGAAAGCTCTTTTGTCACCCCCTCATCCTCATAGACTGTAAGCTCTTGTGTCACCCTCTCATCCTCATAGACTGTAAGCTCTTGTGTCACCCCCTCATCCTCATAGACTGTAAGCTCTTGTGTCACCCCCTCATCCTCATATACTGTAAACTCTTGTGTCCCCCCTCATCCTCATAGACTGTAAGCTCTTGTGTCACCCCCTCATCCTCATAGACTGTAAGCTCTTGTGTCACTCCCTCATCCTCATAGACTGTAAGCTCTTGTGTCACCCCCTCATCCTCATAGACTGTAAGCTCTTGTATCACCCCCTTATCCTCATAGTCTGTAAGCTCTTGTGTCCCCCCTCATCCTCATAGACTGTAAGCTCTTCTGTCCCCCCTCATCCTCATAGACTGTAAGCTCTTGTGTCACCCCCTCATCCTCATAGACTGTAAGCTCTTGTGTCACCCCCTCATCCTCATATACTGTAAACTCTTGTGTCCCCCCTCATCCTCATAGACTGTAACCTCTTGTGTCCCCTCTCATCCTCATAGACTGTAAGCTCTTGTGTCACCCCCTCATCCTCATAGACTGTAAGCTCTTGTGTCACTCCCTCATCCTCATAGACTTTAAGCACTTGTGTCACTCCCTCATCCTCATAGACTGTAAGCTCTTGTGTCACTCCCTCATCCTCATAGACTGGAAGCTCTTGTGTCACCCCCTCATCCTCATAGACTGGAAGCTCTTGTGTCACCCCCTCATCCTCATAGACTGGAAGCTCTTGTGATCAGGGTCCTCATTCATTTTGTTCCATATGACTGTTTGTATTATATTTGTATATGTTTCCGATGATTTGTAAAGCGGGATGGCGCTATATAAATAAAGATTGTTATTATTTTACTATTATTACAATGTTTCCATTGAAACTTTTTGGTGGCCCTGATCAAGACCCCATTTATAGTAAATCTCTACTATAGTGCCTTTTAATTCTTATTTTGCCATAGTCTTACTGTCCATATTTAGGTCTTAGGGAAAGCAGGGTCTAGAACGAAACTGCACACCCCCCAGGTACCAATTGTTGATTGATTTCTAGAATAATGCACTGTGCCATCATGTATACAGCTAATGGCAAACAATATCCAAAAACTGCTGACTGAGCACTTCTTTGGCTGGCAGCTATTTCTCCTGGCCGTACCTGACCCTCCATGTTTGGCTCCACCATAAAAAGTAGAGCAGCAATGGCATCGCTGGTCCGATAAATACTATCCAGCCCTGTTCACTGATTGGACCTTTGTTGATTTATGACCTTGAAGGGAGCCTATCATTAGGTTTGAGGCCCCTTAACTGCCTACCTTTATGCAGCTGGGGTTAAAGGGAACCTGTCATCAGCAATTGACCTAATAAATCACTACCAGAATATTGTCAAGCAGCATAACATCTTCTAGTTATTGTTTCTTTCATGACCCAGTGTGCTGGAATCATCTATAAAATCATCTTTGAAGTGAGATGTAAATCGGTTGTGAAAAGTCAAGGAGGCGAAGAGTTTAATACTGAAGTCACGGTGCAGAGCTCTAAACGTCTCCTCCTCTTTGATTGACATCATGCAACTGACTTCAGGAGATCTGGTGAGTGATGTCTCTGGATGCTGGACCATTAATTACAGTGATGGGGGCTTTCTGAGGAAGAGAGACCTTGACTTCAATGTAAAAATCTCCGCCTCCTTGACTTTATACAACCAATTTACATGTCACTTCAAAGTAGATTTTGTCAATAATTCCATCGCACTGGGGCATGAAAAAAAGTGATCTGGAAGGTGTTCGGCTACTTGACAACATACTGGTAGTGGTATATTAAATCAACTTCCGCTGACAGATTCCCTTCAAGAGACCCACACCTGTTCATGATATAGTTTTTGTTCACTAATTTCCCAATTTTTGAAAGGGAAATGTGCTGGAAGCCCCTTGACTTGAATTAGTTTTGGACTATTTGGACTATTTGCTCTGCTGCACTTCTGTGAAGCCAAAGTCAACGGATCTCCCTTTTCTTGTTCTTACCCCCATTGTTCAGAGCACCAGCCATGACGTTTCCCTAACAGTAATTTGGAAATTTGCTGACCAAAGCTTAAGAGGTTTGAGACCCTAAACCAGAATTGCATAAAAGTATTGTGGCGGTTCAGGGACCCAGAACCAGCTGAGAGGTTCCCTTTAAGGATAAGTCATTAAATATCAGTTCTGTTAACCCCCATTATCTATACAGGCGGTCCCCTACTTAAGAACACCCGACTTACAGATGACCCCTAGCTACAAAACGACCTCTGGATGTTGGTAACTTACTGTACTTTAGCCCTAGGCTACAATGATCAGCTGTAACAGTTATTACAGGTGTCTGTAATAAAGCTTTATGGTTAATCCTGGTTCTTATGAAACCCAATATTCTAAAATCCAATAGACCCAAAAAATTTTGCCTGGAGCTAAAATTATAAAGTACACAGTTCCGACTTACATACAAATCCAACTTAAGAACAAACCTGCAGAACCAATCTTGTACGTAACCCCGGGACTGCCTGTACTCCATCATCCTCACTGATAGGGCAGCATTTTGACTGGATACATTTACTTTTAATTTTTTAGAGATTTTACTTGGCAAAAAAAAGCAAAAACAGGGTCAGCCACTGGATCCCTGCAGCAATGGGATAAACAATATCTGACACAATTACACTTAGATTTAATGACAGCCTGAAATTAGTCAATTAAATGATATATTGGCCAATTAATTTCCATTTGACAACAGTGGGATAGATTTTCTTGTAAGCATCTCAGATGAGGTGTGTTTAAGGCGGTTAAGCTGACGCACTTGGCTCCGCTGCCGCTCCCTCCCTTATTGTTACCATCTGTGTCAACTCTCCGTTCAGATTTACACAATCAAAATATTTTATGTAACTTGGCGTATTGTTCCGTGAAGCCTTCGACTGCTGGACGACGCTGGGTCATTTGCTTACGGACGTCGCGTTTCAAAAGGGGAAATAAAAGAAAGAAATAAAAAAATTTCAAACAAATTTACGATATTTCTCGGATGTGGGTCAAAAAAACCAAAGATTTCAAAATTACAGTCTGAAGTGTAAATTTATAGTAGAGTTAATAAGACTAGTAAAACATATCTACTGTCTACAGGAAAGAAGACCATACTTAACCATGGGTTGAGTAAGTTGTTGGAGTTCATCCTAATAGAGTAAACAGGACATAACCAAAGGGGTGCAGAGGTTATCTTGGCTCATGGTCCTTAGGTGGCCCATAAGATGTCTCCACCCCATATGAGGAGACCAGTACTGAAAACAATATAAACAATTGGATACCTAGTATAGAATGTGCTTAGGGGCTTAGGAGCTTCAAGTTTCTGCTCAAATGCAACTTACAGATAAGAGTGGCACAGTTTTAAGATAAAAGCAGCCATGTTTTATAATATTTTATAACCTGTGAAAGAGGATGGGTACGGTTTTGGGTCTGCCAATTTCGCTCAAACTTGGATCAAAAGTTTTCTTTGGGTTCCTGAACCGGGGAATGTGTTCACTACCACCATTTACTGCAATACTGGCACCTCCATTTTCCCTTTGATCGTTTCTCTCCATGATGTCTTGATGGAGTGATGATCCTAGGGTAAATGGGGGCAGCATTTTAAGGGAACCTGTCATCAGTGAGGCAATTTTTACCTGAAGACAGGTTCTAATAGTCTATGGCATGTTCACTTCAGCAAAACAAATAAATCCAGTGCTTTTTAATTATTTTACATAACCTGGCTCCCTGCAAGCAGTGTGTGCTGAGTCCCAGAGAAGTTCAAACAGCACAAGTTGTCTTCTCCTCTATCACTCCTACCCTCATTCCCTCTTTCCCCCTTCCTCAGCCTCTCCAGTGCTCCCTGAATGAAGAGGAAAATAGAGGAGAAGACAACCTGTGCTGTTTCCATTCACTTTTCCAAATGGGCCTGCACACCAAACCTGAACTTCTGGTTCCCTATTTATATCCCCATTACTGTTTTCCCTAAAGATTTTTTCCCTCATTAGTAATGGACATGGGCTACTTAATTCTATTACTTTTTAAAAAAAATTCTTGGCTTTTGTGAGGATATGAAAGGGTTCATTGGCTTCATGTCACAGATGCTAATGTCTACCATATGGTGGAATATGGACTGGCAATTAGAAGAAAAAAAAAATCAACTTTCTGTTCTAACAAAACCCCTTACAGGCTGAAATTCATAACACAACTTCTGGGTGATCACCAAATGCTGATTTTTAAATTTTGAAAATTGTTCTTTAGAAAAAATTGCGTCCGCAAACTAAATCCATTCACAAAATATAATTGAGATTGTCTCATCAAATTTGGGCAATGGCTGCCTTTGGCTAAGGGTATCTTATTCTAGGTGACTACTGCAACTGAATCAACGCTTGAGAGGTGGATGTCAGGGCCCCCTAAATTCTCTAGAAAAAAAGTTGGCTTCAGGTACCTGTGAACTGAATACTAGTTGGTCGATTTCTGGTTCAACTACCGCACAAATATGGCATTTTTAGGGCAGCACTTATAGATATGTATTGAGGTCTTTATGGCATAAGTCTGTTGATCCTTTGTTGGCACCAAATGTTTTTAACAATTGGTCTAGGAGAATCACCTCGATCCCACTTCCATGCTGACATGATCCCTGCGGCTTATGGGCAAGATCACTCCATCCTGTAAACATGTACACTCTACTCATGTGTTCTATATGGGTGGACGGGACAAGCTACGGACACTCTTCTGGTGGTGGCTTTCCTAGCCTGAGAACAAAATGAACTGCCATGTTTTAACCCTTCTGACATCTGGCATCAAGATAAAGTCGGGAAACTCCCATAAAAGTTATATTAGATGGGTAGCAAGCTTTTATGAAATTCGAAGAACTGCCCATCTGTTCAAAAATTTGACCAAATTGCATAATTTGTCCAAAATTCATTTTTGTACCCCCCTATCAAAACCCTAAGTGACCCACTACTCTACCTAACATCTGCCCCATCCTTGCTTTTGTCAATCTATGACATTGGCCCCACCCACTTTCTTCTTTGTCCAGTGATGTATGATACAATGCAATACAATATAACCATACATAAACATAGAGAAAGATGACGGCACTCACCGGTTCCAAAAGCATGAAAAGCGTCCTTTATTGGTGGGGAAGCATGCAGGGGGGTAAACAGACAGGTTCCGGCAACGGGGGCCGTTTCACGCACTGTGGCGCTTTCTCAAGCCGAATACAATATAACTTTATTGATCCCCAGGGTGGGGTGGATTCTTTTGTACATTGTGTCGAGGCAATTGAATTGTTACATACATTTCGGGATAAGCTTACGCATTACAGATACAGTTACATACATACAATACAAGAGGCACATTACTATAAATACATACATTACCAATACAATTATGAGTAAGAGGCTTACTTGCTTGGTTACTCACTTTAAAGAACTGGTTACATGATTTACATACATATATGCATACTACAGTTTACACATGAAGTTACATACATTATATATACATAACATACTTTACAGTCTGTGGGAAGGTGTGGGAAGTATGATTGATGATTACATACCAAAAGACACTGGCTACACACAGACACTGATGTAGCTTCCGGTGTTATGGACAAACTAGCCTTAGCGGGGGAGTGCGTTAAGCTTCTCCGGTGGTGCACTGTTCCGGCGCTTTAAGCTGCCCGATGTTGGCTACCTCCGAAGCCGCTTGGTACAGCATTCCACCATCTAGGGCTCAGACACTTGTACTGCAATACAAGGGTTCACTTGCCTATTGGCGCACCGGTGATGCCGTTACTGGTGCTCTTGGATGGCAGGTACCGGTGCTCTGTGGTGCCCGGTTAAGAGATCCAGAGTCAATACTGTTTAGTGATGTCTCAAGTGTCTATAACCCTTGAGTGCTCAGTTGCCTATAAGGAGCATCGGTGATGCCGTTACTGGCGCTCTTGGCTGCCATGTACCGGCGTTCTGTTGTGCCCAGTTAAGAGATCCAGAGTCAATAGTGTTCTATGATGTCACATGTGTCTATAACCCTTGGGTGCTCAGTTGCCTACCCAGTTGCCTATCCATGCATCGGTGATGCCGATACTGGTGGTTTTGACTGCCAGGTACCGGCGTTCTGTTGTGCTCAGTTAAGAGATCCGGAGTCAAGACTGTTCAGTGATGTCACAAGTGTCTATTATCCTCCCATTCTTGTATATTACTAGCGACTTACAGCGTTCTCTTTTCTTTTAGAGACAGCACTAGAGTTGTGGAGTAACCAAACCCCCCAGATGATCCTAAATTTGTGGTGTTAACATCTCAGTGCTAATGTGTGTATTTTATTACATTATTACCTAATCATCGGAGCGTATAGAATAAGCACAAGAGCTGGGTATTCCTTAGAAAGTTTCAGCGGAATGGAAAAATTGAATTTTCCATTTTGTCCAATGGCCAAAACATTTTAGAATTTTTTTTTATTATTATTCTTTTTATCGGTGATGTCCAGTTAGTGAGATCACGTTACATGAAGTCATCACGGGGAAAGGCTAGCTTGTATCATGCTCTCAGAATACAGCGTGCCTTCCAGGGCTCAGATCCGCTGGTATTAATGTAGCAGATGTGCAGGGTTTTTATTAAAATTGAATAGAAGAAAAAATGAATTTGGGTGGAGTAATTTCTGCGGAAAATAATGGAAAACATTTTGTTACAGAAAATAATTTTACAAGCAGCAACAACAGAAGGAACTGTGTGGGTTTTCTGATAAAGCTATTATCTTCTATTCTGGGGTATTTGAGGACAGGGATTTTATAAAATGTCATTTTAGGAAATTAATCGGAGAAAAAAAACTAAATTAAAAAAATAACACAGTGGAAATTAAAAAAAATTACTTTATCCAAATGTGACACGGCCCATGACTGTAGGGTGTGGTATCCAAATTGTTGTTATTGGCAGAATGAAATGGTAAGATCACGTGGACTGATGACAAGCACATGAGATCTAGTGATTGATAGCGAGGACTCTCACTGTCAGTGCCTGATTGTATTTAGGCGGAGTAATCAGGAATCTCAATGTCAATCACAATGTGTGGGCGGAGTAATCAGGACTCTTACGGTCAATCACTGTGTGTGGGCATGGTAATCTTACTCACACTTTGTGTGGGTGGAGTAATCAGGACTCTCAATGTCATGGTTTATGGGCAGGGCAAACAGGACTTCTACAGTCAATCACTGTGTATGGGCGGGGTAATTAGGACTCTCACTTCTAATCACTGTGTGGGTGGGGTAATCAGGATTCTCACTGTCAATCACTGTGTGTGGGTGGGGAATTCAGGACTCTTCCTGTTTCTCCTATTTTAAATCCTATAAAACTCTATATTAAAGCTTCTTGAACTGTATCTTGTAGTCCTTTCATGTCTATCACGTCTTCATTGATCTGCACGTAAACTACTTTCCTGATGATGGAAGATAAGTTCTGTGCTTGGCAGAATGCATTTCATAAACTGTTCTGTAGCCTCTGAAAAGTTCAGAGACAAAGTTGTAAACTTTAATACTATAATAATAATATTAATAATAAAAATAATAATAATAATGATAATAATAATAATACATTTCCAAAGGTATTTTGCGGGTGTCGGCTATATATTATAGCCGACACCCGCCTCTAACATCCGCGATCGGAGATTTCTCTGATCGCGGGTGTTAACCCCTAACAAGCCGCGGTCGCGCTGACCGCGGCGTGCTAGGGGCATTTCACAAGAATCGGACCCCCCCGCGATGCTTACCGGGAGGGTCCGTGGTTCCAATCGCAGCCCCGGGACTGCCGGTGCCCAGGGCTGCGCGATCCTCCTCCGTGAGCCGGGTCCTGCTTCTGGCAGGACCCGGCTGTAACACACTGAGCATGCAACATATTTGGTATATGCGCATACCACATATTTGGTATTGCCGCGTCCATAACAATCCGTACAATAACTAAGAAACATTATTGGGCCCGCTCGGTGAACGCCGTAAAAACAAAACCCGAAAAACTCGCGATAAATGTACATTTTTCATAAAAACTCTTCACAAAGATGTTTTAAAAAGTGATCAAAAAAAGTTATGTGTGCCAAAATGGTACCACTTGAAAGGACAACTCAACGCGTAAAAAATAAGCCCTAAACTAGCTCTGTCAACCAAAAAATATTAGAGTTACGTCTCCGAAAAGATGGCGATGCAAAAACAAATTAGATTTCCTCTATATTAGTTTTTTTCCAGTAAAATTGTAAAAATAAATGAAAAACTATATAAATGAGGTATCACTGTAATCGTAGCGACCTATAAAATCAAGATAATATAGTATTTTTAGTGTACGGTGTACGACCCCCAAAAGATACAAAGAGACAGGAAACCAAAATTGACAATTTTCTTTTCATCCATACATTCAAGAGTTAATAAAATCCCATCAATAAGCTAATGACCCACTAAAATGAAATATTTGTAAAGTGCATCTCATGTTGCAAAAAATAAGCCCTTATATGTCCAAATTGCCAAAAAAAAATAAAGATTGTATAGCCAATAAAAAGGGACAATGCATAATCTGCTCTGAATGGCGCAGCTTCCCTTCGATGCCCTGGCGTGTGCCCATACAGCAGTCACCACCACATATGGGGGATTGTTATATGCGGGAGGGATTGGGTATCAAATTTTGTGGAGCGTTTTGGTATTTTATCCACTGAGAATTTGTACATTTTTTGAAAAACGCATTCATTTAGCCAAAAAAAATGTACTTTCAAAAATGTATCCGATTTTGTTTTAACCCCTGTAAAACAATTAAAGGGTTAACAAACTTCATAAAAGTTGTTTTACATACGTTGATGGGTGTAGTTTCTATAATGGGGTAATTTATGGGGTTTTACTTTTATTTAGGCCTCTCAAATTGATTTGAAATCTGAGCAGGTCCCTCAATAGCAGGATTTTGCGTTTTTTATGAAAATGTGAAAAATCGCACCTAACGTTCAAAGGCCCATAACATCCTACAAAAATAAGAGTATGCATAAAAAACCATGTCCACATAAAGTACACATTCGGTTAATGTTAGTTATTAAGATTTTTTGCTGTTATGACTATGTATGGAAAAAGTAGAACATTTTGAAGTTCGAAAATCGAGAATTTTTCCAAATTTTCACCAAATATCTGATTTTCTCATAAATAAATGCAAAACATACCACCAAAATCTTTCAACTAACATGAAGTACAAAGCGTCACGAGAAAAATTTTTTAAAATCACTTGGATATGTTAAAGCGTTTCAAAGTTATAACCATTTATAGTGACACAGGGCAGATTTGAAAAAATGGGCCGTGTCAGGAAGGTGAATAGTGGCTTCGGCGTTAAGGGGTTAAAGTGAAGGAGATACAGTGCTGAATGCTGAGCCCCAAAGGTCAGACCCCTAGTGGTCATAGAAAGATGGCATAACACAAAAATATTAAACTGTCTTACATGACATGGCACAATAGTTTCTATATGACATCACTGTAAACAGACTAGATCACTATTAAGAGGGATTTTTTGAAATAATAATAGAAGGTCTCATCCCATCTGGTATTATATCCAGCTCACCTGTAATACCTGACATAGTCTAAGAACAGGAGTGGCACAGTTTCTGGAAAGTGCCTTGTCCTATATCTTTCAGTATTCCCTATGAATGTTGAATTGTCTTAGAATTTGGTGTAAAACGCGTTTAAAGCTCCTGGATATTTACGACCTGCCAAGCGTTAATGTCACTATTTATTTAATTACTATTTTTGCACTGTCTTATGCTGTAATTTACTAAAAGAACCAATATTTACCCGGCATCACAGGATATTTTACTTGTGAGAAAGTTTCTGAGAAAATGACTTCTTTGAAGTTGAGCAAGTCCTGGGGAATTCTGAGAAGTCTTTGGATTTGCCATTCATGTATAGAAACAATAGCTCAGTGTAGGAGCAGATCTGCGATTAGACAGTAGTCAAGTAGATACATGACCGGCACATGTTCCCTCCAGAGGATGGGGATGATCATGTAGAAGGTATGTTTACCTATCGACAGGTATAATAACACCTGGAAATGTAATTATGCTCAGTTATTTTCTAAGAAACAAGCTGTTCATCATTCGCTAACACTCACTGGTGAATATAGGGAAACCTATACATATAAAGAGGTATTTGGGTAATTGCTAATTACCAGCTGATTGGTTGAGGGGCCCTTTTTGTAGCGTAGTGTGACCTTTTCTGATTTGTCCCATTGGGATCTGTCACGCTCCAGTTGATAAAAGACACCCTCCTCCAATGGGTGATGTCTAAGCGTACGGTTCTGATATTTAGCATGTGACCCAGAGCTGTTCCTGACTATTCCTGTGTTCCTTTCTCTGTTGGCGGCTATAGTTTTGTCCTGCCCCAACCTTTAGATTCCACCTTGGATTCTGCCACTTTGCTGCCTTCCCTAATCCTAGACTGATTCTGGACTCTGGACTCTAGACTGTTGGTGATTCTGGGTTGTCCTGGCTTTGATCTGTAGCTACCTGTCCTGACCTCTAGTTTCAACCTGAGATTCTGCCAGTTTGCTGCCTACCCTGATCCTGGACTGTTCCTGGACTGGTGACTTTGGCTTGTACTGACTCTGATCTCTATCTGTCTGTCCCGACTTCTAGATTCCATTTTGGATTCTGCCAATTTTCTACCTACCCTGATCCTAGACTGTTCCTGGATTTTGTACTCTTCTTTGTTGGTGACCCTGGCTTGTCCTGGCTCTAAACTTTTTCCATCTGCCCCGACCTCTAGATTCCACTTTCGCTTATGAGTTTTTGCTGCCTACCCTGATACTCGAATGTTTCTGACTATGCCAGACCCCTGCTGCTTTGTACTGTCATCAACTGCTTCCTGCCCCCCCAACCAACCCCCAGGGGTAGCTTTCACCAACATTGACTACTTTGAGAGGTAGCGGTCTTGCGTCCTCATTTCAGTGAAGTTGACATTTGGATGTTGAGATTGGCTCTAAGACAAATTGTTTAGGTGACACAATGGGGCACATGTATCATAAATCTGGCTGTGACCGTCAGCTTTTTTTTTTTTTCTGCTGGTAAGATGTATCTTAGCGTTTTTTGATTATTGATACATGTGGTGTTTGGTCTTTAGTGAATTTGTGACTTTTTAAATCGTTATCAGCTCTAAGCTAATCTCTACGTCTGGGCAGGGGCAGCCGTAGATTTGTGCCAAAATTTTAATTTGTTTACAACATTTTAAAAATTTCTCGACTTTCAAATATGGATTGAGATGATAAGTCAGGGAACATTTCAGAAAACTAGACTATGCAACAAAGTCACAAATAAGCAAATGCACCATGACAAGTCATATTGGCTTAGGGTCTATTGAACCATCTGAGTCAATTGCGGCAGCGACCTGGTGGTTCATATTGGAGTTAAAACCAGGTTACCATTCTGCAATATAGTCTTAAAGGAAATCTACCATTTTATTTAATGCATCTTGAACCAAACATACCTTGAGAATGCTGTAGCTACACTGATGCAGAAACATCTTGTTTAATTCCTGAATTAAGTGGGTTTGCTGAAAAAACTATTATAAAATGATGCTACTGAGGATCTGTCGCTCCGGTGGCTGCTCGGCGCTTTTCCTCTTACCATAATTATACACTGCTTCAGAAAACGCTGTATTCACTGACAAGCATAAGTTATCAATTGCTGCACCATCCCCCAGCTGCTGTGTATGAGTCATCCAGCTCAGGTTGATTAGTCCTGTCTGGACAGTTCAGGAAGCTCCGTATAATGTGCTTATGCATGGCAGACAGTCTTCACCCAGCTTTTCCAAGGTCCGGAATTTTATAATTGTTTTTTGAGCAAAACCACTCGGATCAGGGATTAAACAAGATATATTTCCACATCAGTGTAGCTACAGCATTCTCAAGCTATGTTTTGTTCACAATGCATAAAAACAAATGGTAGGTGTCGTCGAAGACAAGTGATCTTAGCAGCACGATGGGTCTTAACTCCTTCATTACAATTGTCAAGTTGGAATTAGACCTAAATTTTATATGAAGGGGAGTTGGTAAAGATTTTGTACCAGGGACCAGCAGATCTACGTTGAGTCTCTGGGTACAAGTCCTTACACATCAGTTAAATCTTGAAGACTGTGGAGAAAATTTGAGATGTAGTGTTAGGTTTTAAGGAAACCTACCATTTGATGCATTATGAAGCAAACATACCTTGAGAATGCTGTAGCTACACTGATGCAGGATCATATCTTGGTTAATCCTTGAGTTGAGTGATTTTGCTGAAAAAAACTATTATAACATTCAGGAACTTGGGAAAGCTGGATCAGGCGATAAATACATTACACAGGGAGCTTTTCATTAGACATAGAGGTTAGGCAAGACATGACTAATCAACCTGAGCTGGATAACTCATACACAGCAGCTGGGGGATAGTGCAGCAATTGATTACTCTGCCTTCAGGCACAATCCAGTTATTACATCATCCTCTTGTGCAGTGAATAACTAATGTGCTAGGAGAAGCTCTGAGCACAGCCATAGAAGCGACAGAGGTTCCTTATCATAATGTTATATGTGTTTTATCAGCAAAACCACTCAGCTGAGGGATTAACCAAGATATGATCCTGCATCAGTGTAGCTACAGCATTATCAGGGTATGTTTGCTTCATAATGCATCAAATCAAATGGTAGGTTTCCTTTAAAGATGTCCTCCCATTTAAGGGGGTGATGGTGACAGACTGTCCTTTGTAGACACAATGGGGTTGTGTAGCACATGTATAAAGATGTTACAGGTAGTGTGTATTACATGCCCCAGAGATGTATGAAAAGAGTCAAAATCAGATGAGCTCCACATTGTTCTTTGGATGATGAGAGTAATTGACTCTGGCTAAAATTTCCTATTCCTAATGAAGAAGATTCAGAGCGGTGCACAAGCACAATGCCGGCTTTATGGTCCTGGAAGGGCCTGCGCTTATCCTGATTTGATCTCACATTATTATGTGTGGTGTGTGTGGCGCCATTTCTAGAAGCCAAGAACTGGCATCTCCCCGTATACTGCACGCGGAGCCTGTAACACGTTGTGTGCGCTCTCAAATTGAAAGCAGCGATAATTAAAATATCATAACAAAGACTAAATATTGTTTACCATCCAAACCCCCGACTTCCAAGATTAGTTTTGGAGAAGCTCCAGGGAAACGTCTGACGATATCGGAATTTACATGAATTCTCAGGCTGTTATTTCTCATGCTGGCCCTACATTGCAGATATGTGTCAGAGATTGTACAGATGTCTAGCGAATCATATATACATAACGCAATGTTATATGGATCTCTGGTGTATGTATATGATATGTACAGCGGGTGATAAGGAAATATACAATGAGACACATACAGCAAATGAGGCAGATTACAGACATTTGTAGGACCCGGTGCAAAAGGTATAGAGTGTAGGGCGTTTATTATCCCAAATTAAGCTGTCTATGGGATAGGAGAAGTAGTACCGTGAAGTCTTTATATATGATAAGAGTAGTGGTACATTGACAATATATCTATAACATGCTGCATATAGAGGATACTTTGCACTCAGATCAGCTCCTCCTGCTCTATAACGTGCTGCCTGCAGATAGGACACTATGTACAATCTGCTCAGCCCCTCCTGCTCTATAACATGCTGCCTGCAGATAGGACACTATGTACAATCTGCTCAGCTCCTCCTGCTCTATAACATGCTGCCTGCAGATAGGACACTATGTACAATCTGCTCAGCTCCTCCTGCTCTATAACATGCTGCCTGCAGATAGGACACTATGTACAATCTGCTCAGCTTCTCCTTCTCTATAACATGCTGCCTGCAGATAGGACACTACTGTATATACCAGTGGGGGCGAACCTATGGCACGGGTGCCAGAGGTGGCACTCAGAGCCCTGTCTGTGAGCACCCAGGGTATCACCAAAGAGGACACAAGGGATCTTCATGGATTCCCAGACAGCCCAGGACTTTCTGTGCTCAGTGCTGTTTTAAAGCGACAGTGCTGCCTGAGACTACAGGAGGAATGGGAAGGTGTATGGAGATCTGGACTATCATTGTAGCTTCAGCTCAGGACCCGAAAATTCTTCCTATTCAGGGGAACCTGAATTTGTCATCCTTTCTTTCTACTGTATTGGTGTTCTTAGGCTGCTGATACGATTGAAAGCTATAACAGAGAAGGGAGCAAGAAGTTACTGCTTAAATTAAATTTTTTGGATAAATAAGTGGGTTTTGGTTGTAGTCTGGGCACTCCGTGTCTAAAAGGTTTGCCATCACTGCTATATACAATATGCTCACCTTCTCATGCTCTTTAACATGCTCCTGCAGGAAGGACACTATATACAATCTGCTCATCTTTTCCTTCTCAATTAAATGATGATAGTAGTTTCCAATGTCTTGTATAACATAGACCGTTTTTCTATAACTTGTATAATTCTAACTCTTTCTATATATTGGAGAAAAATGAAAAATGAAAACGGAATGTGTGAATGTGTCTCTTGAGTAAGAGCTTAAACCTTCTGGATCTTTATCTATGTTGTGTAATGTAATAGCTGACAATTAAAACCAAAAAAGATCCACACATCTTAGTATGTGATTTATAATCTGGGATAATCCTTCTAAGGCCTCTTGCACACTAGCGTTGCGTTTCACGTCAGGGTGCAATGCGTGAAAAACTGACGTTTTTGCTGCGTTTTTGTTTCATTTTTGTTCGCGTTTTTTTGCGTTTTCGGTGCGTTTTTCACGCGCGTTTTTTTAAGTCAATGGGACTTTTTCAAAGGGACCAAGGTTCGGGAATAAAATGTTTTATTTAATTGAAAAATAATGTCTTCTGATAAGTTGCAAACATCTGCGATCTATTCTTCACTGTTCCGCGCGCGTATATTATCTCCCGACAAGTTAGCAGATGTGAAGAACAGTGAAGAATAGAATAAAACCAGTGAACACAGTGAAAACAGTGTCCACAGGATCATTTAAGAGAAAAACACAGTGCAGAACACAGTGCAGAATAGATTACAGATGTTCGGCACATCTGCTTACTTGTCGGGAGATACGCGCGGAGCGGTGCGAACAAAATAGCATGTGAAGAACAATATATATGTGTGAAGAAGACATTGCAGATGTATGGAAACATCTGCAATGTGTTCTTTACACACATATATATTGTTCTTCACATGCTATTTTGTTCGCACCGCTCCGCGCGTATCTCCCGACAAGTAAGCAGATGTGCCGAACATCTGTAATCTATTCTGCACTGTGTTCTGCACTGTGTTTTTATCTTAAATGATCCTGTGTTCACTGTGTTCACTGTTTTTATTCTATTCTTCACTGTTCTTCATTGTGTTTTTTTAATTAAATGATCGTTCTCGAGCAGGGGAAATACTGTTATACTGGTCACCTAGCAACCCTTACGTTTAAAACGCATTGCACTCGCATTGCACTTGCAATGTTTGCGAGTGCAATGCGTTCTTGATGCATCTCCATAGACTTGAATGGGGCGTGAAAAATGCGCGTGAATCGCAAAAATAGAGCATGCTGCGATTTTGACGCGCGTGCAAACGAACGCAAGCACGCGCGTTGAAAACCACGCAAATGGAGAAAGACCCATTGAATACAATGGGACAGAGTGCAATGCGAGTTCTGAGCGTCAAATGCACGCGCAGAACTCGCGCGTGAAAAACGCCAGTGGAGAAGGGGCCTAAGGAACATCACACACAGCACATGGCTGGATGGACATGAAGGTTGGAGAAATCCCTAAAATGTGTTTTATTTATTGGGGTAAAATTGCAGTTTTTGATAGTAACAAAGCTGAATCATCAGAGCTTTCGACTTTGTGCTGGACAATGAAGTTGAAAAGGCGTCACTTAAAACCATGCATTTTGCTCAAGCCCTTATCCCACCCCATTCATCAAAATATCCACCATGATGGCCCCAGACTATAAAATATTTCGCTATCTGTGAGCCACCCACAAATAAAGAGATATTTTACAGTCTGGGGCCATTATGGTGGCTATTTTGCTGACTGGGCCCCCTTTCTTTCCTCCCCTCACAGTGTCTCCTTCTCCCTGCTGCCCCATACATTGTGGAGCCCTCTATTCCCCCCCCCCCCCACTTTGTGGCTCCCTTTTGCCCCCTCACATTGTGGCTCCCTCTCTTTGCTCACCCTCACATTGTAATCCCCCCTCTATGCTCCTCATCACATTGAGGAGCCCCCTATCTTCTCCCCCCCCCTTTGTGGCCTCCTCTCTCATCTCCCCATCACATTGTGGCTCCCTTTCTGCTGCCATCCCATTGTGGCTACCTCTTATTGCTCACCCTCTCATTGGGGTTTTCCCTTCAGCTCCACCTCACATTGTGGCTCCTCTCATATTTGGCCTCTCTTTGATCCTTCTGACATTGTGCCCCATTTTCGGCTCTCCCTCGCATTGTGCCCCTCCCTCTATGCCCCCTTTCACATTGTGGCTCCTCTCTGCTGCCCCTCACATTGTGGCCCTGTCTTTCCTCCCCCTCACATTGTGGTCCTCTCTCTCTGCTCCCCCTCACATTGTGGTCCTTACTCTCTGCCCCTTCTCACATTGTGGCTCCTCTCTGCTACCCCTCACATCGTGGCCCTGTCACTCCTCCCCACCACATTGTGGTCATCTCTCTCTGCTCCCCCTCACATTGTGGCTCCTCCCTGCTCTGCCTCACATTGTGGCCCTGTCTCTCCTCCCCCTCACATTGTGGTCCTCTCTCTCTGCTCGCCCTCACATTGTGGCTCCTCTCTGCTCGCCCTCACATTGTGGCCCTGTCTCTGCTCCCCCTCACATTGTAACCCTGGATCTGCTCTCCCTCACATTGTAACCCTGTATCTGCTCCCCCTCACATTGTGGCTCCTCTCTCTTTCTCTGCCCCCTTTCATATTGTGGCTTCTCTAGGCTCCTCCTCCCATTGCTACCCCTCACATTGTGGCTTACTCTCTGCCCCCCCTCACATTGTAACCCTGTATCTGCTCCCCCTCACATTGTGGTCTCTCTCTCTGCCCCTTTCACATTTTGGCTCCTCTCTGCTCCCCTTACGTTGTGGTTTCCTCTCAGCTCCCCATCAAATTATGACCCTTCCTTTTGTCTCTCTCTCACAATGTGGCCCCATCTCTGCAACCCCTCACATTGTGACCCTGTCTCTGCTGCTCCTCGCATTGTGCCCGTCTATGCTACCCCTCACATTGTGGCTTCCTCTCTTCTATACCTCACATTGAGGTCCTCTCTCTCTCTCTCTGCCTCCTTTCACATTGTGACTCTCCTCCCCCTCACATTGTGGTCCTCTCTCTCTCTTCTTCCCCTCACATTGTGGCTACTCACTGCTCTACATCACATTTAGATCTTCTCACGCTCTGCCCCTTTTCACATTGTGGCTCCTCTCTGCTCCCCCTCACATTGTGGTCCTCTCTCTCTCTGCCCCTTTTCACATTGTGGCTCCTCTCTGCTCCCCCACACATTGTGGTCCTCTCTCTCTTCCCCTTTTCTCATTGTGGCTCCTCTCTGCTCCCCCTCACATTGTGGTCCTCTCTCTCTGCCCCCTCTCATATTGTGGCTCCTCTCTGCTCCCCCTCACATTGTGGTCCTCTCTCTCTGCCCCCTCTCACATTTTGGCTCCTCTCTGCTCCCCCTCACATTGTGGCTCTTCACTTCTCCCCCTCACAATGTGATCCTCTCTCTCTCTGCCCCCTTTAACATGGTGGCTCCTCTCTGCTGCCCCTCACTTTGTTGCAATGTCTCTGCTGCCCCTCACATTGTGACCCTGTCTCTGCTCCCCCTCGCCTTGTGGTCTTCTTTCTCTGCCCCCTCTCACATTTTGACTCCTCTCTGCTCCCCCTCACATTGTGGCTCTGTCTCTCCACCCCCTCACATTGTGGTCCTCTCTCTCTGCTTCCCCT
This sequence comes from Engystomops pustulosus, assembly GCF_040894005.1. Classification (NCBI taxonomy): domain Eukaryota; kingdom Metazoa; phylum Chordata; class Amphibia; order Anura; family Leptodactylidae; genus Engystomops; species Engystomops pustulosus. Next base: position 243,429,712 of record NC_092412.1, read on the forward strand.
CACATTGTGGCTTCCTCTCTGCTCCCCATCAAATTATGACCCTTCCTTTCTGCTCCCCCTCACAATGTGGCCCCATCTGTGCAACCCCTCATATTGTGGCTCAATTTATATGTACTAGGTCCATAGACTTGTTAAAGATGCTAAAGTCTTCTGGAGCCCATTGAAATTGATAGCTGTCATGGTTGAGAAGTACCGTCTTGTACAGTACAGTGTTAAAAAGTCGCAAAACTGCTCTGATGCACATTTATTCTAGAAAACATCTGTTATTTTAGATTTCCAGAGAGATTAAGGCTGATTATAGGTTTAGGATGGGCTCGGTAGTAAATGCATTTTCAGACATGGAAAACATGGAAACATTTTGCTGGACTTAAAGTCATGTTTTGATAGCTGTGACCACTAGTCTGATACACAGAGATCTGGACAGAGGAGACAGCCTAATGATAAAATCAGCTCTGCCCCATCTGTATCAAGTTAACTCCTTAAGTACTGTGTCAACTTTCCTCTAATTTACGACTTCATTTGTTTAGTAGACAATTAACAATCCATTGGTATCATCACATGTATCTATGTTGTGGTGTAAAAACCTTCTACAATTTGGATGGTGGAGGAATGTATTAAAAATCTAATTACCTTTAACAATTTTTCCCCTTATTTGAGGGGTTGAGTATAGGATGAGTGTAAGTATATGATGCTCAATGCACTAGAAGAAGCACAAAATGTCAGCACATTCCATTAAGATCTATTCCAATATCCCAAAATAATTCCAAATGAGATTAAAGGGATTTTCCCATAATGGATATTGACCCCCTATCTACAGAATGGCGGGTCCAACAGATGGAAACTTTGTGTCCTGGAAGTCCGAAAGAAATCGAAAGCTATCCTTAGCTCAGTATATTGCGATGAGATTTCCAAAATGGTTTGCAGGACGGTCAATACAGTAGTAGTATAGACAGGCTAGAGAGATATGTAGATCTCTACTGTCAATCATGGGGGTCCCTATGATCAGAGCCCCTGCAATGAGAAATGTATTCCCTATCCTGTATACAAGGCTTAGATGTAAAATATAATAAATCCCCTTTAAAAAAAAGTCAAAGTTTTTGAGTGGTGGAATGGGGACAGAAAAAAGGACACAGACTGTGAACCCTAGAACTAAACCCACCAACTTTCCCTACCTAGTTACCCAAAACAACCTTAGGTGGTGGTCAGCAACTAGGCGACAGACCCTGCTTGATTCCAAGTGATAACAGCAGACGTTGACAAGACAAACGCGGGAATAAGAAAAGTAATCAGAGCTGAGTCAATTATAATAATAATCTTATATAGCGCCATATTCTGTAGCGCTTTACAAATCATAGGGGGAATATACAAATAAAATACATTACAGAGTACAAAAAGCCAAGAGGACAGAGAAGTACCAAATTAATAGACAAAAGGGATAACCATAAAGCCAACCAAGTCAGAAGATACATGACATGAGCAGATATAACATTGTTAATCTTGGTCATGTGTGAACTATAACAAGCACGGAGGATAGTTTCCCATATGTTATGTCAAATCCGGTTTTGAACGCTGATAGAATAAGGATAAGGATTTTGTCCATCACAGCAGTGAACCAGGAAGCAGACAACAATCAAACAAAATGCTGCTACAAAGAAATTGACTAGTGTTAACACAGATATTACAATCATGTTATAAGTATATATATATATATATATATATATTTTATTTTTTTATATACCGCATTACTGTATTGTAGATGCATCATCAGTGCATAGGACAGAAACCTAAGATATAATATATCAGGCACCAATATAAGATATTTATATGGGGCCTTTATCAGAAGAGAGCCCCTCCCCCCTATTTTGCATAGTATAATCAATATATATATATACAGTAGTGTTGGCCATAGGGTTAATGTATTAAGACCAAAAGAATGGAAATGCCATTTAAAGCAATGAGAAAACATACAGGAGGTAGACGTCTAGATGGAGAAATTTAGAATAAAATGTTAGACAGATACTAAAAATAATTTACAGCCAGAATTAAATGTTGGTGAGTTCTGTCTCCTGAGATGGATGGGCTTTTCACTCTTGTTCCACACATAAATGTCAGGAGTGAGGTTATTTGAAAGTCACAATTGAATGTAATGTAAAGATGTCCACCACCAACATGACCGCACTTCCTGCTGACATTTTTACAAAATCACTGCATATCAAGAGGGAGGCCTTAGTACCCCGCCCACACACAGTGATTGGCAGTGAGGGTCTTGATTGCCCCTCCCTGATGCAGTGATTGACAGGGGGAGTGCTGATTATTCCTCCCACACCTAGTGATTGACAGGGAGGACTTGGTTACTGTGACCACACACAGTGATTGACAGGGAGAGTCCTCATTACCCTGCCAACACTCAGTGAGTGAAAGTAAAAGTTCAAATTACTCCACCTACATCCAGTGATTTTTCAGCTCTCTCTATTAATAATTGTGTTTGGGTGGAGTTATCAGGACTCTCACTGTCAATCATTGTGTGTGGGCGGGAAAATCAGGACTCTCACTGGCAATCACTGTGTTTGGGTGGAGTAATCAGGACTCTCCCCATCAATCACTGTGTGTGGGTGGGGTAATCAGGACTCTCACTGTCAATTATTGTGTGTGGGTGTGGTAATCAGGTCTCTCATGGTCAATCACTGTGTGTGGGGGGAGTAATCAGGACTCTCATTGTCAATCACTGTGTGTGGGTGGGGTAATCAGGACTCTCACTGTCAATCACTGTGTGTGGGTGGGGTAATCAGGTCTCTCATGGTCAATCACTGTGTGTGGGTGGGGTAATCAGGGCTTTCAATGCCAATCACTGTGTTTGGGTGGAGTAATCAGGACTCTCCCCATAAATCACTGTGTGTGGGTGGGGTAATCAGGACTCTCACTGTCAATCACTGTGTGTGGGTGTGGTAATCAGGTCTCTCATGGTCAATCACTGTGTGTGGGTGGAGTAATCAGGACTCTCATTGCCAATCACTGTGTGTGGGTGGAGTAATCAGGACTCTCCCCATAAATCACTGTGTGTGGGTGGGGTAATCAGGACTCTCACTGTCAATCACTGTGTGTGGGTGGAGTAATCAGGACTCTCATTGTCAATCACTGTGTGTGGGTGGGGTAATCAGGACTCACACTGTCAATCTCTCTGTGTGGGCGGAGTAATCAGAACTCATCAGCAGTGGGCAGAGTAATCAGACTGTCAATCATTGCTTTTCTGTGGAAATCCCGCTCCCTTCCCTATAACCTAATATATCACAGAGCTCCGCTTCTCTCCCTCTATCATATTCTGCTCAAAGTAGAAATCATCATTCAAGTTTTCTTCAAACTTTTTTTTTTGCCTTTCTTCCAATTTTTAGTTCTTAATCTCTTAAATCTCTTTCCTTCTGCAAAATCTGCTCAAAATTGTTCTGCTTTCATATAGTTCCAGTTGGGCTTGTTGTGCCTCATGCGACATAACTGGTCCATTATTACAGCTCATTAACCCCGGGGGAGTGGTGGCACATGCAGGAATTAAACCCCTTCATAAAGTCATTTAATAGAGGTCAGAGGTCAGGGAAGGTCGGGTCCGGGCTCCTTTGTCGAGAGGCTTAGATTTCAGGCATTGGTTAGGAGTCAGCGGAGTTCCTAGTTTATTTTGATGTAATCAATAGTGAAAGTAATGCCATCAAGGGCGCGTTGTGATGTCTAACTAGAATCATGTGCTGCGAAAAAAGACGTTTTTGGATCAAGTTAAAAGGAAAACAAGGGCTGGAGGATATAAATGGAAAAAAGTCATTGCCATTTGCCATTTGCTCTGTAAGAGATTTTAAATGAAAGTACCAAAAAGTTTCTGGAAGGTCCCCGTGCGAGCGAGCAGGGAAGTTCATTAATTTCAGGGCTTTCATCTTCTCTTGATTTCCAATAATCTTACCTCTGGTTCATGAGGAGATTCGGGAGAGATTATGAGACTGGACGCTTTGAAGAACCCTAGGAAATACGTGAGAACAGACGAATATCGTGCGCCGGCTTGTTTGGATAAGATGGAAGCTGAAGGATAAAAGTAGTGTATAGACTGAAGGTTGTGTAGCCTGGTGCTCGATGGGTTAAGAAACTATGGATATTAGCTGTGCATAAATAGGAGCTATTAGATATTCAACCCATTGTAAAACTACTTCTAGGACCTGGTGTACTACCTTATACTATATGCACTGCTCTATAATATACCTCCTGGACAATCTGTTCAGCTCCTCCTGCTCTATAACATGCTACATGCAGATAGGACACTATGTGCAATCTGCTCAGCTCCTCCTGCTCTATAACATGCTGCCTGCAGATAGGACACTATATACAATCTGTTCAGCTCCTCCTGCTCTATAACATGCTGCCTGCAGATAGGACACTATGTACAATCTGCTCAGCTCCTCCTGCTCTATAACATGCTGCCTGCAGATAGGACACTATGTATAATCTGCTCAGCTCCTCCTGCTCTATAACATGCTGTCTGCAGATAGGACACTATATACAATCTGCTCAGCTCCTCCTGCTCTATAACATGCTGCCTGCAGATAGGACACTATGTATAATCTGCTCAGCTCCTCCTGCTCTATAACATGCTGCCTGCAGATAGGACACTACTGTATATACCAGTGGTGGCGAACCTACATTGTTGGCTCTGTTGCCGGGGCTGATCCTTTGTCTCCCACCTCTCCCTTGTGATCCTGAAGGGTGCCCCCCAGACTGTATAAGGAAGGTGCCCACGGACTGGGGGTGTCCCGGTGTTGCAATTTATTACATGGGGCATTTGCACTTTAAATAGGGGTGGTATTTGCTCCCTGTCTCCCCCCTGCTGCTGCCCAACCCCTCCCATAGCTGAGACTTTATAGGGCAGCTGTGACCTTTTCTGCCCAACAGGAAGTCTTGTATCATCATTTCTTGTTATGGGTGGGATTATGTATCTTAACTAAAGTGCCTTAATGTGGAGTTAAATGGGTAATGTTTACTACCTCCCAGGCTCGCTGGTCCATGTATTACGGCAGAGATGGTGGAACATGCTAAGAGTTTGATAGAACATGGTCAGCTCGGGTGTTTGACCCAAGAATTACACAATAGATTTCTGAGTTTAATTAGAACTGTTAGTTAAACAGTCCTCCTTATCATGCTGTTCATATTGTGATATCATGGGACCACAGGGATGCCTAAGAATAGATCAACAGGGCATCGCTACTGCAAGGCTTCAAGCAGGATCTTCTCAGACAGAAGTAGCCCCCGAGTGTCATCAGCCGCTTGTACTAGAGGAACGGGAAGAGCCACAGAAAGACAGGGGATCTCCACATCCCACCCTGACAACTGCTTCATTGTAAGTAACGCTCCACACAACCAGATGACCAGTTACTGACATTTTTGTGGGGGGATAACCAACATTGGTGTTAGCTTTTGATTCAATAAATTGTTTGAGAGGAGAAAATCATCATTTTATGCTACTTAAAGGAAATCTAGCACATGGATGCAGGGCCTGTAACCCATCACAATTACCAGCTGGTGTGTGCCTAATGTACTGGGTGCAGAAGCTTCGCATCCATGTGGTAATTTCCTTTAAATGAACCACATCATATGTAAAAAGCATGAACAACTTTTATCTGAAAGACAAATATCCCTTAAAGGAATTGCCCACTTTTAGCAAATAATTGATATTGTTTGTGTAATGAAAAGTTATACAATTTTCCAATATACTTTCTGTATCAATTCCTCACGGTTTTCAAGATCTCTGCTTGCTGTCGTGCTATAGGAAGCTTCTATGTGACTTCCAGTGGATAAAAATCTGTCCTTGGTCTTGTGATGTCACACAGGTGCATGGCTTATTATATCCCTGGTCATGTGATGTCACACAGGTGCATGACTCGTTATATCTCTGGTCATGTGATGTCACACAGGGGCATGGCTTATTATATCCCTGGTCATGTGATGTCACACAGGTGCATGACTCGTTATATCTCTGGTCATGTGATGTCACACAGGTGCACGACTTGTTATATCCCCGGTTCTGTGATGTCACACAGGTGCATGGCTTGCTATATCCCTGGTCATGTGATGTCATACAGATGCACAGCTCAATATATCCCTGGTCATGTGATGTCATAGAGGTGAACGGCTCGTTATTTCCCTGGTCATGTGATGTCACACAGTTGAATGACTTGTTATATCCCTGGTCATGTGATGTCACACAGGTACACGGCTCATTATAACCCTGGTCATGTGATGTCACACAGGTACACGGCTCATTACAACCCTGGTCATGTGATGTCACACAGGTGCACGGCTCGTTATATATATATCCCTGGTCATGTGATGTCACACAGGTGCACGGCTCCTTATATATATATCCCTGGTCATGTGATGTCACACAGGTGCACAACCCATTATTATCACATAGGGGCACATTTACTTACCCGGTCCATTCGCGTTCCAGCGGCGGCTTCTCCGACAAGCGTTCGGGTCTTCCGGCGATTCATGAAGGTCCTGCGCCCGATGTCCACTAGGTGTCACTGCTGCACCAAAGTCCGCCGAGGTGCCCCGGAGTTCATCGTCTTCATCGTGGTGCATGTGAGTATGGCCCGTACAACCAATTTTTTTTAAATACGGTGGTTTTTCCGAATCCATCGGGTTTCCGTTCGGCCACGCCCCCCGATTTCCATCGCGTGCATGCCAGCGCCGATGCGCCACAAACCGATCGCGTGCGCCAAAATCCCGGGGCAATTCAGGGAAAATCGGAAATATTCGGGTAACACGTCGGGAAAACGCGAATCGGGCCCTTAGTAAATGACCTCCATAGAGTAATCAGAGTCATGTGACACTAACAGCTCCTGCACTTCCGTGTCCATCACATGACCATGGACAGATTTCTATCCACTGGATAGAATGACAGCAAGCAGAGATCTAGAAAACCATTAAGAATTGATACAGAAAGTATATTCGAAAATTTCCTTATGCAAACCATAACAATTATTTGCTGAAAGAGGACGACCCCTTTAACTTTTTGTGAAATATATATATATATATATATACACTCACCGGCCACTTTATTAGGTACACCTGTCCAACTGCTCGTAAACACTTAATTTCTAATCAGCCAATCACATGGCGGCAACTCAGTGCATTTAGGCATGTAGACATGGTCAAGACAATCTCCTGCAGTTCAAACCGAGCATCAGTATGGGGAAGAAAGGTGATTTGAGGCCTTTGAACGTGGCATGGTTGTTGGTGCCAGAAGGGCTGGTCTGAGTATTTCAGAAACTGCTGATCTACTGGGATTTTCACGCACAACCATCTCTAGGGTTTACAGAGAATGGTCCAAAAAAGAAAAAACATCCAGTGAGCGGCAGTTCTGTGGGCGGAAATGCCTTGTTGATGCCAGAGGTCAGAGGAGAATGGGCAGATTGGTCCGAGCTGATAGAAAGGCAACAGTGACTCAAATCGCCACCCGTTACAACCAAGGTAGGCAGAAGAGCATCTCTGAATGCACAGTACGTCGAACTTTGAGGCAGATGGGCTACAGCAGCAGAAGACCACACCGGGTGCCACCCCTTTCAGCTAAGAACAGGAAACTGAGGCTACAATTTGCACAAGCTCATCGAAATTGGACAGTAGAAGATTGGAAAAACGTTGCCTGGTCTGATGAGTCTCGATTTCTGCTGCGACATTCGGATGGTAGGGTCAGAATTTGGCGTCAACAACATGAAAGCATGGATCCATCCTGCCTTGTATCAACGGTTCAGGCTGGTGGTGGTGGTGTCATGATGGTGTCAGGTGGTGATGATGGATACTGGATAATGTGTATAGTGAATGGATAAGTAGATACATAGAAGATTTCTCCATAAATGACGTAAACCTCTGACATGACTTGAGTCATCTTTTCGCATTCTTTGGCAGTTCCCCCCGCAGAATATTGGTATTTTTTTGTGAGTGTTTACCTAAGATTAGTGCAGTTTAATCAAACCCTCGATGACAGCTATGACGGATATGTTTTCTTCCAAATCATGTAATCCCCTACTCCAAAAACACGTAGGAAAACAAACATTGTCCACCCAGTCTGTGCTCAGGAGATGGAGCTTGTACAAACACTGCTACAACCTCGACTCCCAGGTTGAGGATATCCCTGACACAAAAAAAAAATTGACATATTTCTTAATGTTGTACATTTTCCTCATTATGGGTTTTGGGGCCTGGGGCAAGGTATTTATGGGGAGATTAAAGCCCTTGTTTCCTCCCGCTGTCAGCATATTTTAAGCAGATACTAAAATATCTGCATGAACCAACGCGTCTGAAGACAAGAGTGAGGGTATGAGGACATAGGTAAGATTCTCTCCATCGTCTTCCCCGCTCTCGCATTATCCTGACGATGGACTTCGGAGAAATCTCAACTTTTTGATTTACAGTTTTCGTTTTTTTCCATCCCGGCAGAAATAAAAAATCTTGAGTCATTGCTGAAGAATATGAGGCTGAAGGCTTTTACGTGAGGGGAGGAATCTACTAATTGGACTATGGAAAACTCTATGAGAAGAAGATAAAGATTAATTTTTAAATTCAAAAACTTGTTTCAAATGGTAAATGAAAATATTATTTTTGACCCTTCAACAATTTAGAATGTTTTGGGGAAAAATATTTCCTGCACTTTACTGACTTTTATGGGACTTCTGGCTTGGCCAGCCGAGGCCAGAAGAGGCCAAAGGGGAGCCCCCAAGAGTACTAGTGGAACCCAAAAGACCCAAGTAACTACAATGGGTCACATTGGGCTACTGTAAGAGTTTCTGTTATGTTTTCAGGAAAAAAAGCACTGTTCACACTGCCTCCAACGCATATGTGGTCTAATCCTTACTTATAAAGAGGAAATTTTAATACAAAAGTACTAAAGGTAAATTAAGCACTTGGGATAATATAGAAGAACTACTTACAGCTGCAGCAGCATATCTCTGTTTCACTCTTATTGGACTCCCCATTATCATTGCAGATATCTATTAACAACATGTGATGTGTTCCATTATCCGGTCTGTCTGATCTCCCAAGATTGAGCGAGCAGAGAGTTTGGAGTTTTTCCACCAAACAAGTTAAGCCCGATCCATAGGATAAGGTCTAACTTACTGATCACCGCGCACAGCAATCTCCATCAGCTCCATAGAGATGAATGGAGCAGAATGGACATACACAGCCGTCTGATCCACTCATCTTGGAGAGCGGCGAGTGGTCGGACAGAGTTAGGTTGGACCCGGTCGGAACCCTTTGTTCTTGTGATCTGTGGGGGTCTTATAACCTAACCTAACTTGTTTGGTGGGAAATCCCCTTTAACTGCTTAGGATAAGAGGATGAAAGCTGCCTACAGATAAGTGGACCCGATGGTCGGGTTGGTTGTTCGAGTTCAGTCACCTGACCCGGAAATATTGCCAAATTGGTGGCTGAACAGCCAACCTGGTAAATCGACAACCCCAGCAACTAGCCAAGGCTATGATTGGCCTGGGAGAAGCCTACTATTTTTTTTTGGGGGGGGGGGTAAAAAGTTTGGTTTCCACTTTCCAGCAATAAAATAGTCACTTCTGTAACCAACCAACAAGGACCAGGACAACACTGCTGCCTGCAAATGGGGTCTCCACAAGGAGAATCAATCTCATCGGAGAACCTGCTGCACTTTCTGTATCATTTCCTCACAGTTTTTTTAGTTCTCTGCTTTCTGTCTTTTTATAGGAAGCTTCTATGTTTACTTCCTGTAGATAAACCCCGGTCCATGGTGATGTCACACAGGTGCACGGCTCATTATATTCCTGGTCATGCGATGCCACACAGGTGCACGGCTTGTTATATCACAGAGCTTTAATTACACTGTGTGTTATAACGAGTTGTGCACATGTGTGACATCACATGACCAGGGATATACCGAGCAGTGCACTTGTGTGATATCACATGACCAGGGATATAACGAGCCGTGCACCTGTGTGGCATCACATGACCAGGGATATAACGAGCCGTTCACCTGTGTGACATCACATGACCAGGAATATAACAAGCCGTTCACCTGTGTGACATCACATGACCAGGAATATAACAAGCCGTGCACCTGTGTGACATCACATGACCAGGGATATAACAAGCCGTGCACCTGTGTGACATCACATGACCAGGGATATAAAGAGCAGTGTACCTGTGTGACATCACATGACCATGGACCTGTTTATTTACAGGAAGTAAATATGAATATTTCTGTTGCATGACAGCAAGCAGAGATCTTGGAAACCATGAAGAACTGATGCAGAAAGTATATTAGAAAGTTGTATAACTTTTCATTACACAAACAATATTGATTATATGATTTTCCTTCCGAGTGTTGTCAGGACATTGCTGTTTTTTAGTATGTAATATAAGAATTATATGATTAGGTTATAATAAGGCGCGGATTATATTTCGGCAGATGTGTGAGTCAAGGACATTACTCTTTCCATATTTTTACCGTTTCTCACCAGTTATTACAGGAATTTATGGCAGTACAAGGTTTAGAATCCGGGATGGTGACTATTTCTATGTCCTCCAATGTTTTACACTTTTCACCATGTGCGGTAATTTAGTTTTTTATTGTGCAGGTTGTTACGGTTAAGAGGATTACACACATGTATATTGTAGAGTTTTATGTGCTGTAGCTTACATATTCTTTATTCATTATCCTTATTTTAACATTTTTTTACTACCTTCTAACCACTGATTAATACATTGGATACTAGTACAGATTCCTCAAGACCGCACTGCCATAGTTACACCTTACCAGTGCTATGATAATGGTCAATCGCTACCACACGCTTCAAGAAACACCTGCTGGTGCCTTAAAGGGGATTTCTCACTAATTTTGGCAAAGTAAAACAGCAACATATGGGTATTAGCCCTGGAGATCTGTGTAACAATATTTATTTATATGTTGTTAGTAGCAGCAGGACTGTGAGAAATAAATTTATCTACCAAGATTTTAGCATCACCAAAGCAGTGCTGAAAGCTTATCTTTAAACTGTTCAGTTAGTCAACAGAAGTGTGAGGATACACTTGGGGAAAACTATATTAATCGAACATAAATCCATTTTTCACAGTCCTGCTGTTACTAACAACATACACAAAGGTATGATTAAACAGATCTCCTACGATTCCACATATAATACTGTCTGAAGTTGCACATGGGCAAAATTTCTGACTGATTCCCTTTAAATTTATAGTGAAATTCCAGAAAAGGTGCCCATTATCCTCTTCTCTGGAGTATATTACTTAAAGGAAATCCACCATTAAAATCCATCCTGATAAACCAGGGGCAGTTACTCATAGATCCAAGCACAGTGACTGTGGTAATCTTCTTATAATTGTTATCCATGGCCTCATTCCTTCTACAATTATACAAATGAGCCTGAAGGGCTCCTGGGGGTGTTACCAGAGCTTGATTATTATGGTTGATTGTGATTGTAAATATGCTTTATTACAAATTATTTTAGTATCTTAGTAAGTCAATACCTTTTGCATCACAATTACCGAGTTGATATTACAGCAATTTCATGTGAAGGCGGGTTTGTAGAAATGCCACACCAGGGACCAGTAGATTAGTGTTCCAACCCCTTTAAAGGAACACTCCAGCCTAAGGGAATTCATTGAATAATACATGGTGCAGGAGGGAGGAGCAAAACTCATTTTCATTGTACTCCTAGAACCTTGCTATCCACAGGATAGGGCCTAACTTGCTGATTGCTGGGGGTCTCTGTGATGGGACCCCCACAGATCAGTAGGGGGTGTAATGGAGATTGCCGAGTGCCATAATCCCTCATGATGCTACCAGGGATGCGGTGAGGGTACAAAGGAACTGTGAACTGTGGGGGTCATATCACTGAGACCCCCCACAGATCAACAAGTTTTGCCCTATCTTGTGGATAAGGACCTAACTTGCTTCATGGGAAAACCCCTTTAAAGGGAACCTACCACCACAAATCTACCTATAAAGGTAGATCGGGTGGTAGGTGGATCAATGGGACATGAGGATAGCCCTTTTAAGGGCTAATCCTCACGTCCCCTCAATTTTTTGGTAACTTTTATGAAACGTTTATGCTAATGTTATTATGTGGCTACTGGGGCGTGGAGTAGCCGCATCTGAGGTTACACGAGGCGGCTACTCCACGCCCCGGTAGCCTCTTTTCTCCTCCTACTCACCATCTTCAGTGCGCAGCTGCTCGTAGCTGCGCGCCCTCGTCCAACGATCCGGCAGCGGTCACTGCTCCGAAGCCGGGGCTGCACAGGCACGGGCCTGCTGTTCTGCGCATGCGCAGACTGCAGGATCGTCGGACGATGGCGCGCAGCTACGAGCAGCTGGGCGCCGAAGATGGTAAGTAGGAGGAGAAAAGAGGCTACCGGGGCGTGGAGTAGCCGCCTCGTGTAACCTCAGATGCGGCTTCTCCACGCCCCAGTAGCCACATAATAAAATTAGCATGTACGTTTCATAAAAGTTGCCAAAAAATTGCGGGGACGTGAGGATTAGCCCTTAAAAGGGCTATCCTTACGTCCCATTGATCCACCTATCACCCGATCTACCTTTATAGGTAGATTTGTGGTGGTAGGTTCCCTTTAAGGATCATTCTACGTGAAATTCAATAATCTTTCATCCTCAAAGTTTGTTGAATTAAGGCTACTTAACCCCTGATTTAGTATTGTCCATAGCCACCAATGAATAAAAAGAAAATCCTCTGCTGACTTTATTTGGATGGAAGGGGGTCTCAGTGTATACAATTGGAATATGCACTAGTAAAACATGTAAAAAGAATGTAAACAAGCAAGTAAAGTAACAAGTAAAAAAACAGATGAACAGAAGACCTCCTTGTTGCACATAGTTTTCAAAGTATAGTTAAATCCCCTATGGATATGAGATGGCTGTCTGAACATTTATTCCATACTCCTCTGGCCACAGATTATCTCCAAGGACAAAACAATCCAATTGGATGGAATTCCAATTTGCCAAAACATCTTCTGTCTGAGAAGACTCTGGATACACCGATAGCCGATACACATAATTTGGTTGGCCAAAAGCTTCAAAATCACCAGTATGGATGATTTTCCACCAATGTGTATGTGGTCCTAACAGGGCGTGTATAACCAGAAAGACTAATGATACAGGTACTAGTTCTGTAGAATGGGTGCAGCACTGGAGAAGTCCTGCGGACAGTGGTGAGAGGACGTAATGGGGGTCATTTACTAAGGGCTCGAATCACCTTTTTTCAACGATTTACCAGAATTTTTCTGTTTTGCGCCGATTTTTCCTGAATTGCCCCGGGTTTTTGGCGCACATGATCGGATTGTGGCGCATCGGCATGCACGCGACGGAAATCGGGGACGTGGCTGTACGAAAATCCAACGGATTCTGAAAAAAGAAAAAAGTGTCGCTGGACACGCGCTTACCTGCACCCGACCCGGCTTGGTGAAGTTCAGTGCATTCCAACGAACTTCAGCGCAGCAGTGACACCTGGTGGACGTCGAAGGAACTACCTTAGTGAATCGCCGGAAGACCCGAATCCTCCACACAGAACACGCCGCTGGATCGTGAATGGACCGGGTAAGTAAATCTGCCCCAATATGTAAGGATATGAGTACTGAGTCACGTGGGTCATTAGATGGAGATTAAAGTGGATATATGAAAGAAGTTAGGTTGATGTATGTTTATTTTATCATTCTGCGTAAGCCATGAAGGATTTCGAAGTTTTCAGTGGAGTTGAGTTGTCACTTATCCCTCTTTGCTTGATTTCTGTCCTCGAAAGTTGACGCTCCATTGTTCGGTAAAGCGCTTTCCTCAATTTGTGATCAAAACAAACTCAAACTCTTCGTTGTCATCACCATAGAGCGTAAGATCTTACATGGACTCCGCACTATTATCGGCCAATTCATCAATGGCGTGTACGAAAACTTTGATATTACTTTGTCACTTTGATATTACTGAGCGGAATAAGTATTATGCGCGGCTGAAAAGTGGAATAATATCTGGGGCTCTTTGCGAGTGATCCATCTGTCCTGATTTCTCCGGCACTCGGTGAGATGCATTAGCTTGAAAGGAGGATAATGAAGCGCTGAGCAAGCCTCATTCCAGACGGATCACTCTTGTACAGTTTTTGTAGCAAATTGACTAGAAATTGCCTGGTATGTGCGTCTTCTTATGATAAAACACTCTCAATGAAGGCAATGCATATATCAGTTGATGGAGGACTGCTGAGCAGATATTTCATAAAATGCTGCCTAGAAAATAAAATTGAAGTGTGAGCTACATTTAACAATCTTTTCAAGAACTTCCCGTTTCACTTTACGTTTAAAAAATGGATATTGAATAGAAGAGTCTTTAAAAGTGTCATCATAAAGTTACCGGTTGTATTTCTGGTCTTTTTAACATACACTTCAGATTTTTGGCACCAAAATAGGTTTACCATTGAGACCACAATGATCATAACATAACAGGAAGTGCTGAGGTTCCCTACAGCACTCCCACAGGAGAAATGTGGCATTACACCACAGTGCTAATTCTTATCAATGGGCTTCCAGGGTCCTCCAGGTTACAAGATACTTTTTGCATTTGCTATATACTACTATAGCTATTATTTGTGGACCCTACATGTGGAACTCCTTTTAATATATACTCCTACTGCAGATTGAGGACCTTATAAAGGATTACAGCTGGAGAAATCTTCTGATTATTTTTGTTGAGTCAACAGAAGTGTACAGTAATGCTGGCACCATCCTCTGTCCATAGAATGAGGCTGAAGATGCATTAATTTTGTGTTTTACTCTGCCGTTCATAGTGTGAACAGTGGTTTGTGCTTAGTGGCTGTGTTTATTAAATTGCACCACACCCAGTAGTTTGTAGCTGTGCCCATTCAGCAACAGTTAAGCCCCATGCACACAACCGTATTGGGGCGGTGATACGGTGAACCCGGGCGAGAACACATTCGTGTGCATGAGGCTTTAACCACCTGTGATGGATAGAGTCTTAAGCCTATCAACAGTGTATCAGGACTATGACATCACATAAATACTCTTGGTAGCCTTTCCTCGCTGCTAGTTATAGTGCTCACTTTACCTAGCTTACCGCCATCTGTCTTCTTACATCTGATATACTCTGAAGCTGTTGGCTTGTTTCCTGGTTTCACTTTGTCTGTCAAATTGGTACTTTGTTTGCTGTTTCTGTTGTGACTCGGCTCTGGTGAACAATCTTTTCAGGGTGTCCGTGTTTGAACTTTGCCGCAGGGAAGGGTCGACGACCAGTTATTCGCCATTGTTTAGGGTGGTTTCAAGTAAGTAGATAGGGCCAGTCTGGAGGGTGCAGATTTAGGGCTCACTGTTCACGTCTATGGGGCAGATTTACTTACCCGGTCCTGTCACGATCCCATGGTGCATTGTCCGACGAGGATTCGGGTCTGCGATTCACTAAGATCGTGCGACCGAGTTCCTGCATCCGTCGCTTCTGCATCGAGGTCCGTCGGAGTTCACCTGCTTCTTCCCAGTGCTTGTAAGTGCGTCCCGCCCCCCTGATTTTTGTTGTGTGCAAGGCGGTGCCGATGCGCCAAAATCCGATAGCATGCGCCAAAATCGCGGGCAATTCAGCGCAAAACGGAAATCGTTGGGAAACCCGACAAAAATGCGCTCCACGGACCCTTAGTAAATGAGCCCTTATGTCTGTAGTCTGTTCCCAGACCCTGCAGTGGAAAAATATAAATTCTTCTAAGAGGTATACATCACCAAAATGCTCTTTATGTATTTGCAGAAATCATTTTAGAATTACAGGATGATACATATTTGTTTAATTGACAGCTATTAATCCGGACCTTCCTATTTCCCATGTACATGCATGCCCAGCTTGGTTGAAAATTGGTGACCCACAGAAAGACACAGCTCAAAGAAAGAAACAGTTATTACAAAAAAATTAATTAGTTTTTAACTAGCTCTGAAATGATTTTGAACTAAAAAAATTACTTTATAAATAAATTAAAATATAAATGAAATTAAACATAAATGTAATGTAAATATGTACTTAAAAGTAAAAGATTAACCTAGATTAAAGTGAAAAAAAAAAAATTACAATCTCAACTGTTAAGTTAGCAAAGGTTAGAATGAAACAGCTGGCCGATCATACTGATCAGGTCCACATGGTGGATGGACACATTTAAGAGAAACTTTTAAAAAGATTTGGCAAAAAATGAATTGGGCTCCTGAAAAGTGCACCTGCTTCTAGGCAGAAGTTGCCAAGTAACAATCAAGCAAAGCCTATAATCAGGAACTGCAAGGAACTGTCCAGCTCAGCCTGATGCATCTGCCAGTTCAATTCCCCAAAAGAGCTGTTACAGAAAATATCCAAAACCGATCCACAAAGACTCCATATTTAAGACGTTTATAGGAAAAATATAATTTAATGGGTTTAGTTGAACCTATTATGTTTTTCTAATATAATATGGTCATCCTGTATTATAGGGTTGTTTTGACGATGTTTGTCTATAATAGATTTACAGTAAAGCACATATTGTGTCCAGTTGTGTGTGGTACAGGAATTGGCAGCATGAGTTGGGTATACTCTACCAGTGCTACTTAATAGGTCTCCGCTGGACACGTCTATAGACCTAAGTGTTCTGTACTGAGGATTCATTCATGGAAACAATGACAAAAACATTCTTACATTTAAAAAAAAATTCTATAAAATGGTAGGTGGTAGATTATTAAATAATTATTGCCCATAAGTATTCAGCCAAGTAATGTAACGTCACATGAGTAACTACAAGATAACAAGAACTCCAGGTTCCTCGTCAGTTCTTTGACTTGGAGATGAGGCCATTCTTTTCTCTGCATGGTATTTGGTTGGACATGTTTAGTTGTTCTGGCTTGGCTGAACAAAATAGTTCTCAAAATGGAAGAAAACTGTCTCTTACTGTACTTACCCTGTGAATCTCCCAGATCCTTTAGAAGCCATAAGAGCCATAAGGCTCTTAAAGGAAATCTACCATGAGGAATCTAACAGCAGAAGTAGATGTGATGGTAGATTCCTCCTGCCTCTGCCCTAATCTGTAAATTAATAATCCTGGAACCTAACTTGTCAAAAACTTTATTTTAGTAATATGCAAATTACCTGCAGAGGCTACTGGGGTGTGTACAAGCTTGGCCTGGGCCCTGGGAGCTAAGGCTACTCCATTAGGGTAGAGGCAGGAGGAATCTACCTTCAGATCTACTTGTGATGGTAGAATCCTCATGGTAGGTTTCCTTTAAGAGCATGAAGACATTTCAAATTTTGATGATCCATACTTGATGATTAATATTACATTAGTGCTGGTCCAACACCCAAACCCCTGCTCAAGAGCAGCTTCTAATTCTCCTTGGTCCTTTGACCTTTATCTCAATCCTATTCAAATTGATGTCTGATGGTCGGTATTCCAAGCATAGCCACTGTACAACATATAGCAGTGTACTTGGTAAAGTTTAGTTATGAGCATCCCCGAATCCGGACTTCAGCCAGAAGTTCGGATGCAGCATTCGTGCTCACTCAGAAAAACTGAGCAGTCCACCAGATTTTTACACCCATTGCTAACACCCACGACCAGTGCTGGCAAAGGTTAAATTCCAGTGGTGCATACGCACCTCCACTTTCCCTAGGAATGTTGCTCCCCAATCACATCACAGCAGCATTGCCAGTGGCAAGGGTCAAGACTCAAAATCAGTGTTAGAGGTGTGATCAATTCGGGTACTCAAAACAAACTTTTATTCATGGTATGGCCAAACTCACCAAGCCAGAACCTGACTGGTATTACCCATCCCTAGTAACAAGTAAATCAACTGGCAAATTCTTGAGTCTCTTCATACTGGGTTTCTCATATCCTAGATATCTTGTTTTGATATATTCTAACTTGAAACACCAATTCTGAGAAAATATTGCCCCAGGTGTATATTGCTCCATGTATAAGACACACATATAGCATAAATAAAAAACTTCCAAATCATGTTATTTCTCAAAACCGGTCATCTTGTGCCAAGAGGTGTCCAACATGAATCTACTCTTGCAAAATCTATGTTATGCCCCAAAATAATTTTATTGTATACTACGCACCAGGGGTAGTGGACCCACTGGACCACCACAGACGATGACGTAGGCCAATACCTGGGACCGGAAGCCGACCCCTGGGACAGGAGTCTAAGTGGTACACCATTTTCGCCAGAGCCTGCCGCAAAGCAGCCTGGACTTGCTGTGGCAGGGTACCACCAGGTCGTTCCCCAGGTGCGACTTTATCCACAGTGGCAGCCAAGGTGAGATACACAGACGTCAGGCAGAATCATAGTCAGGGACAGGCAGGAGGTCGGGACCATACAGCACAGCATCAGAGTCGGGGAAGTAGCAGAAGGTCGGGACAGGCAGCACAGGATCTCAGTCAATAACAGAAACGGGGAAACAGAAAATCACAATAACAGCTTGGGGCCTAGGAACAAAGCTTTCTCTAAGGCACAAAGATCCGACAGGGGTCACAGGAAGGGACAGGAATTTATCTTTGCAGTCGGCTAGCCATTGCCAATTATTGGCGCGCCGGCCCCATTATATCCTACAGAGCCTACACGCCCTTGGAGACGGGAACACGCGTGGGACCGTGGGGAGCGAGGAGACCACCACTGGACCTGGGAGAGGTGAGTGAACGTGTGGGCAGGCTCCGGTTTCACAGTAAGGCACACGGGTGCGCCAGTGACCCGGGATATGGGTCACAGGGGCAGCCGTGACAGTAAAGAGAAGAAACATCTTCTGGACCTCTAAGCTTTTGGGAACACATCTGACCACACCATCCAAAACCCAAAATTTACTCCCATGTTTTAGGGCAAACAATAAGAAAGTCTATAATGTATGACAAGAGGTTAAAAATGTTGTTATAATATATAAGTTACAGGTTTTGAGCCATTTCCACCATTATCAGTCAATCAGTAAATACTATATAATTTCCCTGATATGGTTTTTAAATAACCCCTTTGCTTCTGGTAAGTAGAACCACATGTTCTTGCAGGTCAATGTAATAAAATATTGAAAATCACTTAGCATATTTCCATAATAGAAGACTTATGCCTGCAGTAAAAGCACATTAATATGAACACAAAGAGCCTGATTTGTAAATGCAGCGGGATACGGCCACGGGATGATGCATTAATATCTATAACTGATTCCAGTCAACGTAGTCCTAATAGTCCAAATGCTTCCTGTAGAATAAGTCATAAATGGGGCGAGTTGAGCCATTGGGTCAAGTGCAGCGACAAATGGTCCATTAACTCGTACACAGGTGAGTTTCTATGAAATATGATAAATCCAAATCTTCATAATATTTATTGGGTTCCATTGCTTAATGGTGAAGTTTTTGTCAAGATGATTGAAAACCAGATGAAAATATTATTTAAGAAACCATATGTGCTTTTAAGGGAGGAATGTGCAGTAAATGTGCAGTGAAAGTTCATCTTTATGGGAAAAAAAAAATTCAAAGCTGCTTTTACATCCAAAATTAACTTTTTTATTAAAAGGGGTTGTCCAAGATCCAAACCTCCAGTCCATCATGGCAGGCTGTAACGGGTACCGGCTGTTGACACAATATCAACCCTGAGCCTCTGTATAGTAACTGAGAGTCCCGCGAAGAGCTGCACCAGACAATCGGTGAGGACCGAGCTAAGGGAAAGCTCTTTCTGTAAAAATACTGTATTTTTAACAGTTTTCCCCTTTGCAGGCTCTATCTGAAAATGTTTGTTGTCTTAGGGATGCAGGTGGAGACTGGCTGCTATAAGGTCTCCCCTACACTGCACGTAGGAAAATCAGCCCCGTAAATCTCTATCTCTCACTTAAAAGTATCAGCAATGTTATTCATAACATTATAAAGAAGACTTGAGTGTGAATAAAGCACTTTAGGCGAGATAGAAACTTACTATTAGCTCCAGCAGTCTTTGTCTGTGTTGGTGCCTTTCTCTTATTACCCTTCTTCAGCACCCATCAATGTAATCAACTACAGATCTGTGACCCGGAATGTGCAGATCTCCATGTGATCGATTCAGAACAAGTTTGAACGTGAATAGTAGTTTATGAACGGAGAAGGGATAGAGTTTGATAAATTCAGAAAGAAGCATTTGATAATATTTACTACAAAGTTGCCTATTTTGCCAGTACTCACCAAAACTTCAAAATGGCCGGGAGTACAGCTGAACTTTACCGATGTACAACCTGACATGTCACAATTAGTGATGTATGGACCCATCAGTTGTGATAAGCGGACCCATTGAGGTCTGGTGCTGTGGTCACACACATGCCAGAACTTACTTGCAGGCGGCAGTGCACGCCGCAATTTATGGGAGGATCATCGCTCCCAATGACTTGGGTGACCTCCCCAAAATGGCAGCGCCCAGTTCTGCTTATAGCTTGGTGCTGGCATGCCATTTAAATGCCAATGGCAACTTGTGTTTAGCATTCACTCAACTCTACACATCAGTATTCAGGTCCAGCAGATTAGGCCGATTTAAAACGTGTAAATGGGTTTGCTCAACCTCCGGCAACTGTTGCTATTCTTTACATGCCATTTTGGTGTCGATTTTGTAACTCCCTGTGAGCGATCTAGTCACTAGTGATGGGAATTCCGGCTCTTCTTAATGAGCTGGCTCATTAGGCTCTGCTGACTAAGAAGAGCCGGCTCTTTTAGCTCCTGAATGGATCCCTATTAAATATATAATATGGAGCCACAGACCAGTCAGTCGCCCTGCACCACTCCACTTTTGACCCAATATTATTGGGTTAAAGGGGGCGTGGTGAGCAGTTTAGGCGTGGGGTTTAGTGAGCCATCGGGTGAGCTGGCTTGCGTCGTTCATGCGAATGAGCCGGCTCTTTTTCCAGTGAACGACCCATCACTAGTAGTCACTCCACGTCAAGGGAAGCAATGAGGCAATGGCGGCACAAGAAACAATGAAAAATTGCAGCACGCATGCTCACCGATCACCGATGTGTTACCCAAACCTGCAATATTCTGTAAGTACCACCTTGGCAACACAATCATAGGGTATCAATGAGCTTCCATGGCAGCTGAGTGTGAAGTCTCCTTGGTTTGTTCTGTAAGGGGTAAATCCACTCGGTCCCGATTATCAAAGTAATTGACAATTTAATTCCCTTCTATGGGATTCTTAAAATCTTCTGTACATAAATGAGATATTTTACAAACTGAGGTTGACATGGATTGCAATTTTTAAAATCTGCAGCCTGACAATGTTCTGCTGTGGATATCATTCTGAATTAGGAAATTCATGAGCAAATCCTCAAATTCCGCATGAAAATCAGCTTATGAAAAACGTATTTGTGGATTTTGATCCATTTTTTGAACAATTCTGATTTGTGCATTTACCTATAAATTCAATTTCTATATGTAGGGCTTTAGGCCAGTAATGTAGTAGACTGCATTAGTCTAATTTCACAGTGGGGAAAAAAAACTTAAAACAAAAAAAAAACAAAAAACATAATAATAAAAAAATTAAAATAATAAAAATTAAAAAAATGTTATTCAAAATGCTATATTTGGGCCTAAAATGTGCTTGGAAAATTATATATCTAGCGGCTAAATGTTGTTTTTAGCTTTAACTATTTTATCACATAATACAACCCACAGCTTAAAAAATATGTGTTTTTCCGATTAGATCTACATATCTAAGAATCTCGAAACTATAATTCATATCCCACAATAAATTTGGATACCAGCAGATCTGACAGATGCTTTGTAAAGAAAAAAACTCATAAATTGCATTAAAACTATGTGGATTAAAGTATGTTTTATGGGCCTGTCAAGAGAAACAACAAGGCGAGTGATGTAAGTGTTCAAGGACCGGCTTACTCAGAACTAAGGGAACACTTAGCAATGTGCGCGATTCCTCAATAGGGTTAAGAAGAAAAAAATAGAAATTCTTGTCCAATGAAGTAATAGTAATACAGGTTTCCAAGCTATTAAATGAACTCACAGGTTTTTCTTTCTACAAAAAAAAAAAAAAAATAGGCCATAAATTACGTCTATGAACCTGTACGAGACTTCTACAGCTCTAGTATAAAGATTTGGCTGTGTGGAGGTTCAATACTTTTACTTACTTACAGTTACTGGGGCACATTTACTTACCCGATCAGGTCGCGATCCCGTTGCAAGACGTTGATTCGGAGCTTGCCGGGATTCACTAAGGTCGTGCACCCTATATCCACTAGGTGGATGAGCCGAGGTCCGCTGGAGTTCACCTTGTTCGTCCCAGTGTATGTGAGTGCTATTCTTGCGACACAATTTTTTAAAAAAATTCTGGTTTTTTTTCCGAATCTGTCGGGTTTTTTCCGATGACCACGCCCCCTGATTTCTGTTGCGTGAAAGCCGGCGCTAATGCGCCACAATCCGTTCGTGTGCTTCGAAATCCCGGCGGCAATTCGGCACAAATCGGAAATATTCGGGAAACAGGCAGGTCTTATACAGTATATGGCCTCATTCACACAAACGTAATGTGGACCAATATGTGGCCGCACCGTTTGCAGCTGCATATCGGTCCCCATTGATGTCTATAGTGCCCAGCCAAAACGTGTGTTGACCATGCAGCCCCTGAAGCCCCTGAAGTCTTACTTCCTTGTGTGGCCCCGCAGTGCTCTTTGGCTACTCAGCCTGTGCCCATGCAAGCGGAATAACTTGTCTCACTGCTGAAAAGAGGCAGAATCTACTGGAGTGTGGTGTAGCCCTGTGGTGTAGCCCTAACCCCCAGCGCTCGGCCTGGCAACTCCACACCGCAGTAGCCTCTGAAGCTCATCAGCATAAACAATAGATAAAGTTTGTAGTTAGTTATGGTTAAAAATTTAGGTAAAGGCAGTGTAGAGCTTAGTAGGTTGAAAGGTATCTACCATCATGAATACCTCACTTGTATCAGTGTATTCCTGATGGTAGGTTTCCTTTATATACTGCTGACAAAGTCACCAGCAGCATTCAAACTACTGTGACAGTGCGCCATGACATCATGGTCCACTCAAAATTAGTAACACTCTGTGGCACGGTGAGTTTAACCTACTCTTTATCTTATATAATATGATGGATTTGAATGTCTATATAGATTGAGCTTCACAAGACCGAATAGGAGGAGGATAGGCTGCCCTTGACCAATGTGGGTGTCAATACACCTTTCTTTGCTGCTGTCTTTTTTTGGGTTCAATTACCCTTCCGGCCTGTATGTTATATAGAAGTTAAATGTAGTGCCTATTTGATGAGGATTTGGTGGTCATTGAACTGGATGAATTGATCTCTAAAACGATTGACGACAGCCTTACGGCCTGAATGAGCGCATACCATAACTAGTGACCAGATGAGGGGGCACTCCACTCCACGCCAACCCACTCCACTGATGGGCACTCCCTTCCGCGCTCACTTGCTGTGGAGCTACTGTAAAGGTGTAAAGAGGGAAATAATTGAAATTTGTGACTTCTAAATAGACTCAAGAGTTCCCTTTTTTCTTGGCTATGGCTAAAGGTAAAGGACAGACAATCTATTACAAGTAAACTCCCTCCGAAATGTAGAACTGTAACCCATGACCAACTCCTCTCATTGTCATCTCTCCTTTATGGTTTGCCTCTAATAACGGCCATGTTGGACAAATATATATTATATTTGATTGTTTTCTCAAAACAGAGGTTTTGTGTACTCGGTTATTTTTAGAATGTTTTTTGCATAAGCTTTGAAGAATGTCAAACATTCAACACATTTTGGGTCTTAAGTTTTCACTTGCGCAAGTGACATTTTTTAAAAGTGGGTTAATAAGGAAAAAAAAAATAGATCTGTAAATTCCACAGATTACAAAGTGCTGACGACGTCTGACTTGTACATTGTGATGGAAAGTTGTGAACTGTACTATAGAGTGTTCAGATACTTGAAGAACTTAATTTTAATATTTTTTAACCTATTTTTGTACCATTATGTTTATCAATCTTTTTTATTTTTAGTAAGGTAGCGTTGAGCCCCAATTACCTTCTACCCAATTCTCAGTAGCGGCCACTCCCCAAAATAAATCTTCCCCCACTAGAGACATGTGGGCTTGGGCCAAAAACAGCTCCTCTCTTCCTGACCCTAATGTAAAATGCCCTTATTGGTATCACTGCACCTTAACCTCTTCCCGCTCTTTAATGTACTAGTACTGCATGGAGCGCTGTAACTTACTATGTCATGGAGCTGAACACGGGGTGTCTGCTGTAACTTGCAGCGGAAATCCCCCATATAACAACCCGCAGCATATTCCCTGCTGATTGTTGCTACAGTAGCCCCGGGGGATCCATAGCAAATATCTGTTAAGACAGGCACTGTGTCAGTCTATGCCATTGAATAGGCTGACTTTGATTATACCCTGCAATACATCAGTATTAGCGGGTATTATAATGAAAACGTTTGTTTATGTCCCATAATGGGACAAATAAAAAAGTTTAAAATAATTGCTTTTAAATAAACAACTAATTAATAAAAATACCCCCATAATGACCTGTACAAAAAAAAACAAAATCATTTTTGAACCCATACGATGAACGGCATAAAAAATTTAATAAGAACCCAACAAAAATTTGGATTTTTTTCAATCAAAAAAACTTCTCTACAAGAAAAGGATACTGTTGTAAAGTACAACATGTCCCACAAAAAACAAGCTTTTAATCAGTTGTATAGACCAAAATTTAAAAGCCACTTGGAAAATAGTGATACTAAAATTCTAGATTATTTCACCACATTAGGTTGTAAAGGGTAAGCAAAAATAGATTTGGTATTTCCACAGTTGTACTGACCCATAGAATAAAGATAACATATTACTTAGGGAATATGGTGAACATAAAAAAAAAATTAATTAATGCAAAAAACAAATATTTAATAGCTCACAAAAGTGTCCCATAAACCAACTAAAAACCGTTACATACTACAGGGCAAGACTGTCTGCTGTATGGCCCTCCTTCCCTTCTGTGCCTCGCTGTGAGCCCATACAACAAGTACACATTTGGGGTGTCTTCATAATTGGAAGTTATCGTATAACAAATTTTAAGATGGGTTTTCTCTTTTTAACTTTTATAAATGTGTAAATTTTAATTCTAAATGATTGCATTATAGTCAAAATCGGACCATACTAAAGTTCACCACCTTGTTAATAATTATCTTCCTAAACCATCTTCCTAAAAGCTGTCTCTGATAGTTTGAGGGGTGCAGATTTGAAAATGGGTTGATATATAGGGGGTTGCTAGTATTATATACCGTATATACTTGAGTATAAGCCGACCGAATATAAGCCGAGGCCCCAAATTTTGCCACAAAAAACTGGGAAAACCTATTGACTCGAGTTTAAGCATAGGGTAGGAAATGCCCCCTGCCCCTGTAAATAGCCAGCCCCTTGCCCCTGTAAATAGCCAGCCCCTTGCCCCTGTAAATAGCCAGCCCCTTGCCCCTGTAAATAGCCAGCCCCTTGCCCCTGTAAATAGCCAGCCCCCTGCCCCTGTAAATAGCCAGCCCCCTGCCCCTGTAAATAGCCATCCCCCTGCCCCTGTAAATAGCCAGCCCCCTGCCCCTGTAAATAGCCATCCCCCTGCCCCTGTAAATAGCCATCCCCCTGCCCCTGTAAATAGCCATCCCCCTGCCCCTGTAAATAGCCAGCCCCTTGGCCCTGTAAATAGCCAGCCCCCTGCCCCTGTAAATAGCCATCCCCCTGCCCCTGTAAATAGCCAGCCCTCTACCCCTATAGTCTGCCAGCCCCCTACCTCTATAGTCTGCCAGCCCCCTACCTCTATAGTCTGCCAGGATTCTCCCAATATAACTAGCCCCTGGCACTGTAAATAGTCAGCCACAGTTTGCGCAATTCCTAAAAAAACTGACCTTTCTGATCCCCTCACAGGCCTTTTCCTCGGTCTAGCAGCGGCAGCTCCGGCACACAAGCTGTGACGTCAGCCGCTGCCGGACCAAAGAAGAGAAGACCTGCGGGGGGCATCAGAAAGGTGAGTTTTGACTTTATTTTTTTTCTTGACTCATGTACAAGCCGAGTTTGAGTTTTCCAACACATTTTTTGTGTTGCTAATACTCAAGTATATACGGTATGTCAAATCACATTAAAAACAAAAATGTTCCCCAAAAATGTCAATTCTAAAATCTCACTGAAAATACGCGAAACCGATGTTTGATATGTAAGTCGCGTGCCATCAAAATAAAATATCCAGACATTTTAAAAATTATGAAAACGTAGAGCAGATATATGGGAAATGTTAGTAATTAATTTGGGTGGTAAAACTGTCTGAAAAGGAGCTCATTTTTAATTTTGAAAAATTTACAATTTTTTTTTTAAATAAATAAAGGCAAAATTTATCTGCTACAATTTACCACTAATATGAGGTACAGCATGTGATGAAAATCTTAAAGGGGTTCTCCAGTCATAGCAAGTAGGGGTCTCAGCGATGGGGACCCCGCGGATCTTGAGAATGGGGGAAGGGTCCGGTACACCCCTATTGCTCCAGAGCATGGAGTAATATGCTCAACTGGCTCCTCTTTTCATCTCTACTGTAGTGTAAGTGGGGTAGAACAGACTCAAGATCCATGGGTGTCCCATTACTGAGACCCTCACCTATACTGTGAATAGGGCCTAACTTGCTATGACTGGAGAAACCCTTTAAAGGCTGCATTCTTTAAAGGAAAATCTAAAATCAAAATCCATCATGAGAAACCAGGGATACTTACTCATAGATCCAGACACGGTGATGCATTTTCCAGGACGGGATAAGGAAAACCACGCCTCCTGTAGCTACCTTGTAAGGCATCTCCCTTGACATCAAGCATGACCATCAGGAAGCCTTATGAGATGATGTGGGATTAAAACCAAACCAGTCTATCTATTCCAGAAGGAACAGACTCCCAACTGTACACAGCATTGTTTCGACTCGGTTAGGTCTCTTCAGAACAATGTCAAGGGAGGAGCCTTTCAGGTTGCTAAAAGAGACATGGTTTTTCTTATCCCATCCTGGAAAACTTTGGATATTTTCCCAGAATCCCCTAGTGGAGTATCCACGGCTATCTCCAAACGCTTACACAGTGGCCTTAATTGGCAGTTTCCGTAAGTAGAACTCTTACTTCCCGACCCTTGTTTATCGAGAGCAGAAATGGGTGAACATCACTTTTTTATGAGTGAAGGTCCTTCTTGGTATAAAATTTGGTGTTGATTTAGATGGCCATGGGCTCCCTAGAAGGCTTCGGCCCTAGGTTATCACCCTGTGCAGACTCATGGGTCTGAAACATTGTAGTGCATCCAATACAGTTCTGTATTTAGAAGGAGTCTCCAAGTATTTCCTGAAACACTCATGTCAGGAGAGGTGAGATGATGCCTTTAAGTTGGACGCACTGGTTAATGAAGGGAGTAGGTGTGATGGTGTTTGTTTTCCATCCTTTTAATGACATGAATGAACCTTTCCATTCACTTGTGTGGGGTTCTGATCCTCGCGGGGCCACCTACAGATGACTAATCTTTACCTCCGCATCCCTGTTTTTGATATATCCTGAAATCTATACAATTCTGAGTCAACGGCTTAACACAACATGTTCAACTACCGAGACCTGAAAATAATATATTCCATTTTCCAAGCGGAAAACAAGTTTCTCGCTCAGCTGCAGAAAAGTGATATGGAAAACAGACGTCCTCCGTAATAAGATCGAAAATGGATAGGTAGAAATGTGACAACAATACAACCACAAATTATCTTTTAAGGTCTCCAGTCCCGGGGCTTCCTTTATTTATCCTTATTGTGGTTTTTAAGAGCAGCCATCGGAGTCTGGGAGCAGCAGTGGTGGAACCGAGCCCTCATGTCTTCAGACGCTGCCATCACCTTGTACTTTGTGTTTTCTCTGTCCATTTCAATGTTTGAAATATTTCAGCTGATTGTCTGCAATGTGTCACATTGGTGATACTATTAAATGTCCACATAAAGTTGAGGTGAGGTAAAAAAAAGTATAGTGAAAAATAAACTTTATTTCTTCTTTATGCAAATTAATTGCAGGGGCTACTGGGTGTGTGGGGGTGGAGTAGCCTCAGAGAGTGTCGGTGGTGAAGGCTACTCCATGCCTCCAGTAGCCCCTGAAGATCTGCCAACATGGTTATCCTCTTCGGGCTCCACCTCCAGGCGCAGACGAGCTCTGTGCTTGTGCAGTAGCTCCTATTCGTCTATCAGCGATAGGCCTGCGGCAGGCAAGCTCTGCACATGCGCACTAGCTCCAATTTGTCTGGCAATGACCTGCCGGCAACAGGGGAGCTTTTTTGCATGCGCAGTAGCTCCTTTTGTCTGTTGGTGACATTCCAGCCGTAGGCGAGCTTTGCGCATGCACAGTATTTCCTATTTGTCCGTCGTTGACACACCTGCAACAGGTGAGTTTTGGGCATGCGCAGTAGCTCCTATTTGTCCGTCGTTGACACTCCTGCATCAGACGAGCTTTGGGCATGCGCAATTACTTTTGTTTGTCAGTGATACGCGTGTGCAAAGCTCCCAACCTGCAGACGCATCGCCGGCAGTGGAAAAGGAGCTACTGCGCAGAGCTTGTCTGCTGCTGGAGACGTGTCCAAGGAGGAAAAGGCTACTCCACGCCCCCAGTAGCCCCTGCAATTAATTTGCATAAACAAGAAATGAAGTTCATTTTAGAAAAAGCTGCATAACACAAATAGCTGGCATTGTTGGTTCGGGTCCCAAACCCAAACTCAGACTTCAGCATCTTGGGACCCGAGATGATGTCGCCCTGGTCACATGACATTAGACAACGCCCCCAATTCTCTCTAGATATCCCTGGATAGGAGGCAAGTTTATAATTTTAATTCTATGGAAACAATTGAGGGAAACAATTTTTAGCTAAACAAAGGGTGTCAGTTAGTTAATACTAATGCTTAAAACTAAACAAATGGTGATCAGATGAAATTATAAGCAGATTATGCCCCTATACCTGTACATATTCTATATCCCCATCACTATTTGAACACATACAGGAAATGATATGAAGCTCCTCAGTTTCCCTTTATTTTGATGATGAATCACAGAAGAACAAAGGGTGTAAAAACAATGTAAAAGTGTCCATAATGGTGTTATAATTACACAGCCAGGACTCCGCAGCAGTAATTCATTCTCCAGATGAAGTGAAAAAAAAGTTTTTTGGCTGGAAGAATGAGCGACCTCTAGAGGTGAGAGAGGTGACACACACCCTAGAAGAGGAGATCATCAAGTCCGTCTAGTACAAGAAGTGTTATTGCTATTATATCACTGGCATTACTGTTATTATTATTATATTTGCAATTTTTATATAGTGTTATAATTATTATTATTAATTTTGTTACAATATACAATTATCACTCGCTTATGAAATTCTGACAGTTAATTTTTTTAGCAGTAATCCTTGATGTGAACACTGCCTCTCCCAGGAGGAGCACACTCATCTCCCGCTGCTGATCACCCCCTGGATGATTATAGGGCCTTGCACTCCAACCTATTGACTTTACACAAGTTTTATTGTTATTCCTATCTATTGTATAGGGGATAACTTGCTGAGTGCTCAGGATCTGACCACTGGGACCCCGATCTATAACAAAAATGGGGTCCCTGTACCTCTTTCACTCCATTCATTCTCTGTGATGTCTTCAGCAACCCCATAGATCAGTGGTGGCGAACCTATGGCACGGGTGCCAGAGGCGGCACTCTGAGCCCTCTCTGTGGGCACCCAGGCCACCACCACATAATGAAGTTCACCAGACAGAACTCAAAGAATCTTCCTGCAGAATCTTCCTACAATGATAGGCGATTTTGCCCTCCTCCTTTCAACTGCGTTGGTCTCTTTAGGAGGCTGAAGGATTGAACATTGTCAAAGAAGAAGTAAATTACTGCTTAAATTTCTGTGCTGGCACTTTGCAATAAATAAGTGGCTTTTGGTTGAAGTTTGGGCACTCAGGCTCTAAAAGGTTAACCATCACTGCCCTAGAGGGACAATGCGGCTCCATCTTTATAGAGGGACAATACCCCTGATGACCATTAGGGGTCCTAGTGGTGGATTATCCTGTGACCCCTTTAACCCCAAATGTATGGGAAGAATCAGCCTATCAGACCAGTCCTGTCCCCAGATTATGGACATGTTGTAAATGCACCACAATCTCCTTCACTGTAAAGGCATAAATGATGCCCATACATTTGGGTTGGAGGGACACAAGACTCATTCAGCTAAGACACATTATCCTTCCTATTGTTCTTTCCTTCCTTTCTTTGATTTTGGTTCAATTTATTCAGTAATTACCAGCAAAATACAACATGATTTTGTGATTCTCTGTTTATGATGAATATATTGGGTGCGCCACCCAGTGGTTATGCTGTATGTTGCGCCAAGTCATAGGTTGTAACTGAGTTTCTCCAGCCCATGGGCCTAGAATCTGACCCGATGGAGCGCCACCATGTGTCACACAAGTCATACAGCAATGTACATCCCTGTCTAACAGGGTTCCAAAATCCTGGCCAATGGCCACATGGATAAAAATCACTGTCTGTACATTCTGAAAGTGGTACAAGATAGAAGCCATGGGGGGGGGGGATCTACTGTTAGGGTCCGCTGGCCTCCCAATGCAGCACCATGGAGAATGGGGCTTCTCATCTCATAGATGTCTTGGTTGCTGTTGACCTTAAACCCTTTGAAGTTAACCCCTTGCTCAGGAAATGGCAGATAACCTTTAGAATACTGGGGGTCTTATAGGATAGGAGTGGGGGCAGCTTGCACCATTTAAATGGAGCAACAAGTCAATCATTTACACTGCCGCTCCGTGTACAAATCAAGCATCTGTACTGCCACTCCAATGTATTCTGTGTGCGACTTAATGTAGCATCCAGTCAAGCTTCTTCACTGCCACTACATTGTATTCTCTATGGGACTGAAGGGAGCATTAAGTCAATCATCTGTACTGCCAATACATCATATTCTTTATGGAAGTTAATGTAGAATCAAGTCAAGCATCTGTACTGCCACTACATTGTATTCCTTATGGAGGTGAATGTAGAATCAAGTTGAGAATATGCACTGCCACTACATTGTATTCTCTATTAAACTGAATGTAGCATCACGTGAAGGATTTGCCCTTCCACTCCTTTGTGTTCTCTATGGAACTTGATGGAGCATAAGGTCGAGCACCTGCACTGCCACTACATTGTATTCGCTATGGGTCTGGAGGGAGCAGATGTTACACTGTCATTACATTGTATTATCTATGGAAGAGATTGGAGCATCAAGTCAAGCATCTGCACTGCCACATCATTGTATTCTATTTGGGAGTGAATTGAGCATCAAGTCAAGCATCTGCACTGTCACTACATTGTATTCTCTATTTAACTGAATGTAGCATCATGTGAAGCATTTGCCCTTCCACTCCATTGTGTTCTCTATGGAACTTCATGGAGCATAAGGTCGAGCACCTGCACTGCCACTACATTGTATTCTCTATGGGTCTGGAGGGAGCAGATGTTACACTGTCATTACATTGTATTATCTATGGAAGAGATTGGAGCATCAAGTCACATAAGTGTATTCTATTTGGGAGTGAATTGAGCATCAAGTCAAGCATCTGCACTGTCACTACATTATATTCTCTTTGGAACCGAATTTAACATCAGGTCGAGTATCTTCACTGCCCTTTCATTTTATTCTCTATGGGTCTGGAGGGAGCAGATGTTACACTGTCATTACATTGTATTATCTATGGAAAAGCTTGGAGCATCAAGTCAAGCGTCTGCACTGTCACTACATTATATTCTCTTTGGAAGTGAATTTAGCATCAGGTCGAGTATCTTCACTGCCCTTTCATTTTATTCTCTATGCGGCAGAATAGAGCATCAAGTCAAGCATTTACACTGCCACTGTATTGTATTCTCCATAGGAGTATTGGAGATACCTGATCGCTGTACTCAGGAGTGTATATAGAGGAATGAAGTGTTAATCCATGTGACACTGGCCACTCAATTCATACTGGGGGGTCACTAAATCTAATAGCCTCCCCTTATTCTGTATATCAGGATTCATTTCATATCACTAGAATACCCCTTTAACCCTCCAATTATTTGACCATATCCTGCACAGTGACATAGAAAAATAACCTGGTTGCTGTTGCTCTCGCTATTCTATCATTTCCCAGAAATATGAAATATTGCTGAATTCATCTCCAGGATTGGGGAGAGCACATGACGGCAGCGGCTGCGGTGAAATGATGAGATATTTAGTAATTTCTTGCAATATAATAAGTGAGGAGAATTAAAAGGGAATTTCCGACCATCAAACTTTGACAATTCATTTAGTAATTTTTTCCCCCTTATTATAAATGTAATCCAGCTGTCCGTACAGAAAGCCTGGAATAATATTTTCAGAGTTAACCGCACGCTGGCGATTCACACATGATTTTTGATGAATTCATCATATTCTGGTAATAAACGCTTCACTTTCTTCCCCCAACTCCATCGGACGACCTTAAGAGGTGCAGGAAGGTGATCCCACTGCTGCGGGGAGATAAGTGAGCTGACACTGCCATCTGCTGGTCATACTAGGTAATAGCACCCACAAAAAAATCACCATTTTCACTACAAACTTTGTTCTAAATATTTCAAGATTTTTAAATTATTATTCGATTTTTTGAATCTATTTTTCATTAATCATTATTATTTATTTTCTTAACCAAAGCACAAGAGTCACAAGAATTTATTCTCACCCAATCATCTCACAGTAACCAGCGTCAAGTACATAAAATGAACACTAGATGGAGCCCAAGACTCAAAATAAAGAAATCCATTTGGAAATATTTTAAAAAAGTTGTATTCTACAAGTTTTCCACCAAATGCAAAAGCCGAACCACGAAAATTGATGAATATTCATGTTCATCCTCAAAAAGTTTTATGATTTTGATTTTTTTTCCCCCCTTTCTAAGGATACTGGGGCCTCCTTCTTCTTTGTCTATGTGATAACAGCTGTCCAGAGTATTATAGTTATATCCCTTCTACTTACATTGTAACCATCTACACAAGTGCTGGGTCCTTCCAGACAAATGAGCAGCAGTGATACGGAGAGCGGGACCATGATGGATCTGATAGTGATGATCCGTCCTATAGACAAGCAGCTGGTTATATAGGGGACGGCGCTAAGCACAGTGACAAGATCCTCTATACAAGTTCAGAACAAATATAGAATATGTGTAGAGATGAGCGAACATATTCGTCCGAGCTTGATGCTCGTTCGAGCATTAGCGTACTCGAAACTGCTCGTTGCTCGGACGAATACTTCGCCCGCTCGAGAAAATGGCAGCTCCCGCCGTTTTGCTTTTTGGCGGCCAGAAACAGAGCCAATCATAAGCCAGGAGACTCTGCACTCCACCCAGCATGACGTGGTACCCTTACACGTCGATAGCAGTGGTTGGCTGGCCAGATCAGGTGACCCTGGGATAGACTAGCCCCTGCCCGCGCTGCTCGGATCATTCTCTGTCTGGATGCCGCTAGGGAGATTGCTGCTGCTCGTCAGGGAAAGCGTTAGGGTGTTCTATTAGAATAGTGTTAGGCAGGAGTGATTCTACAAGAACCCAACAGCCCTTCTTAGGGCTACAATAACGTTATACTTTTTTTTTTTTTTATTTGCAGCTAGTACCATATTGTGAGGAATTAGCAGGGGGACTTGCTACCGTTGTGTTTAGCTCTTAGTGACACACATATCCACCTCAAACACCAAAGTGGGAAAATTTATTAGGGGTTTGATTTCAA